>NC_053140.1:33316134-33436884 GCF_016808335.1 Panicum virgatum | reverse complement strand
ACCAATTAAAAATTGTTTCTTCCAGGACTTAGATACTCTCTCTCTGCAAAATCCTGCTATATGTTAGTACTAGAATAGTCCACCGGTCCTTTCCAGGCCACCTTGATGGTGTGTGTTCACATATTTTATCCACAACCCAGACTCTGCTGCAAAACTAAAGCCCTGGAGCTTTTTAGCGTGGAAAAAAATAATTGATTAGTTCACAGGCACGATTATCTCTACCACTCATATACCATACTTTGTATTTGGATCACCTCTTTGCTATCCATCTTTTCATAATGCTCGTCCATACATTATTTCTCTATACTACCGGGAAATTCTTGTTAGGGATATGCTCGTTAGTGGTATTATTAGTAACGATTGGCAGTACTACGACAAATGAGAGCGAGAGTCTTTTGTGAACAACCAACACCAGGTTCTATCACTTGGCACGCGCAGGTGTCGCGTGAGCCTCCCTCAACTCTATCTCTATTGTTTGTCTGGAGATCTATATATCGGATCCCAAATCGAGTAAGCTTTCTTCTGAAGACACGAAGAGGATAATCTTCGAACTGGAATGGATGTGAACGTGGGAAGACTCCAAGATGGTTGGTCTTGATTCGTTTAATCTGCCTACATGCTCAAGCAATCTATGCCATTACCATTGGAACAAGAGGGCATAAAACACTAAAGTTGGACAAGTTACCAATCAGGTAAAATCGTAGGAGATATCGTGTTTCTTATACCTTGCTTCTTAAACTCTCTCTAAGTTCTCAATCCTTATCTGAAAAGAATCATATCGTCAACATCAATATTCTCTAATGCGACTTTGTCCTGCTGCTTTGATGCTTGGTCTGCTCCTCTTCCCTCGAGAAGTCTATCGTTCAAAATCTCGGACGAATTCCTTTTAGGGGGGGAAGGCTGTGAACCCTAGGTGTCTGCACATAGACAACATTTATTTTATGCTTCATGTGTGAAAATGCTTGAGTAAGAGTCTATTTTAAAAATATCAGGCCCATTTGTGTAAATATGAATTGATGTAGGGTCCTTTCTATAACTTAATTTGAATAGGGAGAGCAAATATTGCTTTTGTGGAGGGTTTATTTGTAAAATTGAGTGTAATCATTGCTTTGCAGAAAATTTGCTTTTAGTTTGAAATTAAACTGAATTTGCATTGGAAAAGACAAAAGTCCATTAAATTCAAAATCCTTCCTATGTTTTCAAAATAACTCTTTAACCTTTGGTCAAATCAATTTTTACACAACATCAAAGTTTGTAGACCTTGAAAAATTGAACAACTTTCATGTTGTCCACTTTTTCATTTGAGCCCTAGTTTAGAAGTTATTTTAGTTTTACAGTGGGACCCTTGAACGTTTCAAATTTTGCAAATCAGTCCAAACTTCATCTTCTACCTCTCTGCCTCTCTGCTTCAACCGCCGCCGTGCTGAGCGGCTCCGCCGCCGCCGTGGGAGGCCGCAGGCCACCTCCTGCTTCCCCCCCTCACGGCACCTCCCGAACCCTGGACCCAATTCCCCTCGCGCTGGACCCCTCCTTCCCTCGCCACGCCACCACCCCGACGAGCTCTGCGGCCGCCACCTCCCGCTGCCCAGGCCAGCCCGACGCAGCGCCCTGGACCCCCATCTCTCATGCGTCCAAGCCTCTAGAGGATGCCCACATCCTATTCCGCTTGCTCACTCGCCCCTCCCCCCCCGCGAAACCCCAGACACCACTGTCGCCGCCCGAACTCCGGTGAGCAAGACGCCGCTGTGAACCCCGCCACTACAGGCCTTTCCCGACCCTCTCGACCACCTAGCGAGCTCCACCTTGAGCTCGTGTAGCTCACCAGCCTCCCCTTGTCGCCAATCCCTCACCCAGAGAACCTCGCCGGCCCGTTGAACCTCCGCCGCCACTCCCTGTCCTACCGCCGTCGAGCACCTTCCCGACCTTCTCCCACCGATCCAAGACCACCAAAAGGTGCATAGGGACTTCCTCCTTCTTTCCCCTAACCTCCCCTCACCCCAGGGCCGGACCTTACTGGGATCTGCAGCGCCATTCCTCCCCTGCTCCGGCCAGGGACCTCGTTTGAAAAGAAAAGAAAGTTCCAGGGGCTAATTTGAGAAATGTTCATGAACTCTATAATTCAAACCAGTGAACTTTGAAAATGTCTAGAAATTCATAGGAAAATCAGAAAAATACAAGTCCAAATGTTTTGGAATCCTTGTTACAATAACTACAAGTTTTGTTTCATGAACATTTTCAGTTCTGATCTGTATTTTAATCCAAATAAAAGAATAGGATAAATAGGTTTTATTTGTTCCATGAGTTCTACTCAGTAACTGTATGTGGTTTTTGGCTAGCTTGTGTCTTGCAGTGTTATTAGCATATAGTGAAAATTTGAAACCTTTTCGACATATTTAACTATGTCAAAGTTTTAAGATTCCTAAATTTACTAGTTATGCTAATGTATTTATGCTGGTAGAAATATTAGAGTTCTGAGTGGGAAACTTTTTCCGTGCATATGTGTTACTAAATCCTTGCTGCTACACGAATGTGAGAAATTTTAGAACTTTTTAACTATATTTTTGATTTAATGCTTGTTAAGTAGGCTTTAATTGTGATAAATAGTTTCCTTGCTTAGAAAAATTCAGAGAATTTTTGTCGAACTCTATTTTGGTATTTCAATCATGTTTGAAAAATTTAGGATCCAAAAACCCTATAGAACTTCCTGTACTAATTAGTTTTACCATATGTGGTTTATTTTTTCAAAATTAGTACTGTCAGTTTTATGTTACATAAATTCTGAAAAATTTATTAGCACGTTCAAAAACATATTTAATCTTGCTTTATGTGCTGTCTGAATAAATGTTTTGTTCTGAATATTTGGCTGCATCAAATGCTATGAAATTTACAGGGTAGATTGCTCTCTGTATTTACTGTTTGAAGTAATTTTTCTGAAATTAAATTCTGCTTATGTGCTGAGTTACTCTTTTATTAGCAAACCATGTTTTATTTGCTATAGGAAACAACTACCACTTGCTTTGTGAAGATAGTGTAGTTCTTTTGTGAAGTTGATCATGTTGTTTTGTGGAGTAAGAGATGTTAATTAACTACTCCATAAATGACTGCCCATGTGTTAAGTTTGTTTGCTAATTGTTAGACTGCAGTTTCTTCGTCTCGTGTGTATGTTTATAATACTGTCCTTGCATCACATATAGATACGACTGTTCTAGCGGACAGAACGTACGAGTTGATCCTGGAGTCCGAAGAAGGTGATCCAGAAGTTCAGGTGAACACTGCTATACTAACTGAAGCCCCGGACCAAAGTTCGGAAGAGCCCAAGGCTGTTTTAGCTAGCGACTACCGAGAAGGCAAGACCCGGACATAACCCAATATTTCAAATTATTACAATTTATCGTTATTACTTACTTGTGCATTACAGTTCTTAGGATTTGAATTGAAACCCTACATGCATGATCCTAGGAACCTATGGACTGAACACTAGACCTGAGTTCGAATAATTGCTAAGCTTATAGGACCGGTAAAAGTCGAGTGATTGCCTGTCACTCGCGAGCTCTATAGGAATTGCTTGTTTACCTTTGCTATCAATATAAGCACGACGGACTGGGTCGTGTTCGATATCATGACCTTGGGTGAGACCCCGTCTATGTTGATAAATTCTGCTAAGGTCGCGGTGTGTGGTAGCGGTGGTTAAGTTTTTGAACGTACTAGCCACATGCCGTAAATATGGTACGCAGTAAGCCTAGTAGCCGATCGGACCGGGGAGTGGATATACCTTTCACTCTCTCTTAGAGATAGGTTTTATTTATGTTTATGTTGCACAACACCATGGGTGAAGGGGCGAGGTTGGTGCCCTGTAGTCGGGGAGAGTGACCCTGTCCACAAGCCGGAATGAAGGTAAACTGTTGTTTGGGAACGACCCTACGGTGTTCCAAACGTGTGTGTTAGGTCTGCCTGGCCAGGTCAACAAATTTCGATTCGAATTGTCCGCTTCTCACGGTTTGGGATTGCTTGATCCCTTTGCCACACAGAGTAATAAGAGTAACATTATGATGATCAATCTTGATGTTTGCTTAAAGTTCTACCATGGTTGAATGGGAGTAGTTGCTTACATAGAATGGTTAATCAACTAGAATCTTGGAAGCTAAAATTTGAAAGTAAGGACCTACTCTTTATTGCTTTTTAGCAAAAGAAAAACCAGAGCCTACAAAACCCTGCATAGTCTAGCTAGGTGGACTAAGTATATCCGTTGACGGTTAAGTCTTGCTGAGTATTAGAATACTCAGCCTTGCTGTTGAAAACTTTTTCAGGTATGGGTTTTCAGGACCAGATCGCTAGTGTGACTTGGCCCTATTCTTTGCCTCCTGGCTGGTCCGTAGAATGGGATCCGTCTTCGGCCGGCAATGACCCCAATGAGTGATACCTTGCTTGAGCTAGCTTGGTGTCCTTTTGCGACGTGTTGTAGCCGTCGTGTTTTTCTTTCCGCTATCTTTAAACTCTGAACATTAAACTTATGGCTTGTATAACGTTTACTGAGTTTGGATCTGTAATAATGCTTTGAACTGGTTTGTAATAACTACTATGCTTGTGTTGTAAAATATGTGGTTGTAATATCTCTGTACTCGCCTTCGTGTGGGGTATGCTTGTTCGATCCGAGAACCGATGGTTGTATCGGGACGTTACTCGACAGACCAAGAATTGTTCCGTTTGAAGTGCGTTTGTGTCGATGTTGCCTTTATGGTGATGGCCAGCGCACTTGAGCCGGGATAATTCAGGTGGTTCTGCCACACCTACCCATGTGTCAACTCGTCGTGCAACTCCACAGTGATGGTACTGAACACAAGATCAAGCAAAGAACAAGTGTCATGCACAAGTGTCACCAGTTTAGACCCAAAGGCATACACCAAGTCCAATTGGGTCCACTTTTAGTGACAAGCAAATCAATCAAGACCCAAACTGACTTGAGGAGAAACATACAACCCCTGATCAGCATGACAGAGCAATAGAGGGCCAAGATGTGCCAGAGCCAGGCCGACCGGCCTAAGTGAGGCTAGCCGGCCTAAGAACCACGTGGAAAATACCGAGCAGCTCACAACCGACTCCAGGAGAGAATCCAAGCCATCCAGAAGAAGGTTGGTGCCAGATGGCATGATCCCTAGGCCGGCCGGCCTAGTGGAGGCCAGCCGGCCCCACTCTGCAGCCTCTGGACTTCAGGTTTCGAGTGGAAGTTAAGCTCATCGACTACACTTGCTTCCATGTGATGCCAACTGGATTACCGGCCAGATACCAACCTTGGAGTGCTATAAAGGGAGCTCCACCCCTCACTTCCAAGACACACCATCCATTAGAGAAGAGTGTTCATTTGTACTCTCTTGTATTAGAATAGGGAGAGAGTGAGGTGAGAGCTTTGGTGCAAACCAAGCTAAAGGAACGAACTCGAGTTCTCTCGGTCTTACTCCATATTTTGTATCCACCTAAGAGGAATATATCTTTGAGTAAGTTCCTCGTCTTAACTTCAGTTTCTCGCTAGCTTTACTTTCTGCTTTAGTTACTTGTTTACTTACTTCCTTCAATCTGCGAGATCCTGAGTCTGCGTAAGTAGCAAGATCTATTTATTTGAGGTTGCTTTCTATCTAAGTATATGGTAGGAGCATGTGTTGGGTATTTTAGCGTCACGAATAAATCCGCAAGCGCACGGATACTGTTGTAGCTTTCACCTCAGAGTATTCCAAGGTTTATCAAATCCACAGGCAATGTGTGTGCACTCTCTTCTATTCTAGTCGGTCCAAGGATACACCAAGATAGGTAGAAGGGTAGAGAGGATTCCTAAGATAGTGCTACTGCTGAGTTAAAGGTCGATCTCTCAGGCACAATACTCGCTTCGAGCACCGGCTTACAACTGGGCTGCCAGTCGACTCCGGCCAACAACTCTACGCTATATCCGAGCATGGAGGATTACGAAGGACCAATAGGGCTGTCACCACTGACGGCCTACCTCTAACAAACCGTGGGATATAAGGCAAACGAAGGATAACCCCTAGCCTAGACACCACGTCTACGCTATTGATTACTACGGCAGTCTAACTACGTATGAGCTCCCATAGTAAACTACATCACTCTGTATGAATACAGAGCAACGAACCCGCGAGTAAGAGAACTGATCTCACTAAACTACAAGCACTACTAGCTTATACTATACCAAGTAAAATACTAGAGATAGGAACAACAAATACTTGCCAAACCCGAAGAATGTAGTAGCATCCGTAGAGGTACAAGCCGGGGTAGATTGCCGACGCCCCGGCACTTCTCTCGAACTACTCCCTCACTCTCGTAGAGGTACAAAATGGAGAAGAGCGCTAAAGACCGGCACCCCTCCTGAGTACCTTTACCCTCTCCCTACTCTAAGACAACTCTAAACCAAGAGAAGGCTTGAGAGAGCACTTGGATGGATGTTTCCTCAAATGGAGCCCCTCCTCTACTATTTATAAGAGGGAGCCATGGGCTTGTACAGCGTGGAGCTGCAGCTATGCCTCTTGGAACTGACATAAGGAGCCAATGGGAAGCCGACACATCGAAGGGGGTAAGTCAGTGCTGTAGTGGGATAGTCGGCCGACCATGGCGGTCAGCTGATTGCCCACCAGCTCCAACCACCCCCAATCTTGGTATTTGGGCTGTCCTGGTATCCCTTGTCCTAATCCCATTGGGCATGGCCTGTCCTACACTGGTTTACTTGGGTCTTTGGGCTTGTTTTGATCCATTTCAGCCTGAATCTCATGCTCTAATTGGTTGTGCCTTTTGCCTTGAATTGAGAAGTGTGTTTTCCTGCTCATGAAGTGTGTTATCTCTATTAATTCACCTGCATACACATATTTACCAACACTCATGGAAATGGTCAGTAATAAACCTATACCACTAGGTTGATGCTCACATTTTATGTGGTTATGCAAGAATTGACTGTTGGGTATTTTAACGATGCGAATAAATCCGCAAGTGCACAGATACCGTCGTAGCTTTCACCCATATTCAAGGGTATCGTATCCATCGGGAACGTGTGTGCACTAACTCCTAACTTAATCGGTCCAAGGACACACCAAGGATAGGCGGCAAGACTGGAGAGGATTCCTGCGGTAGCGCTAAGGATGAGTTAAAGGTCGATTTCTCGGGTAAGAATACTCGCATCGGGCACCGACTTACCCCTGAAATGGTCAGGAGACTCCGGCCAACGGCTCTACGCTATATCCGAATGTGGAGGGCTACTAAGGACCAATTGGGCTATCACCACATGCAGGTTGCCGTTGGACTCCCCTCTCATCCCTTTCTGAAGTCCTTCCTCTTCCAGCCACAGAAGCAGATCAAGTTAGTAGTTAGCTCTTCGCTAGGTAGAACAGTAGGTTATCTAGAGTCAGGCCCTCTTCCCTCTTACCTTTTCTCTCTTAGTGTGTCCGGTTGAGTAGTTCTAGATTTGGTCGAAGTTTTACCGTTCCTTGGATTCGATATCTCAGGTATACTCCCTGGTGAAGGCTACATCGGTCTTTATACGCTTGTGGAGTAATTCGTTTAGGCTAAGGAGTGCCAACAAGCTTTCTGGCGCCGTTACCCGGGGAACGGTAGCAACACTAGATTTAGAGTTAGTCAGCCGTACGACTTTCCATTTTACCCCATGGAGTTTTGTCCTAGTTATCCGGTAGTTCCATCTTGCGAGTATTTGGACCCACCACCATCCTGCCATCCCATACTATCTGATGGTTATGAGATCCGTCCCAGTCTCGTAGCCATGGTTCGCGCTCAGTCCTTCTCTGGTAGAAAGGACGAATGCCCCTATGCTCACTTGCAGGTTTTCGAAGAGAATTGTTCTCTTCTAATTATACCCGGTATGACCCAACATACCCTACGGTGGAAGCTATTCCTGTTCTTTCTGATGGGAGAAGTGAAGATGTGGTACAACCGGACTGCAAGAGGAGTTGGAGGATATTGGATACAACTGAAGGATGAGTTCTGCTTGTTCTTATACCCTATCTCCAAAGTGATGGCTCATCGAAATCAACTGATGACATTCGAGCAAGGCGATGAATCACTTGGAGTAGCGTGGGCTAGATTCATGCATTTGGTAGACTCCGGGCCGCCACATCAAATCCTGGAGGAGATACTAATGCAGCACTTTATCTATGGTCTCAAGCCGGAGAGCGCACATTTCATGAATGAGCCACGCCAGTCGTCATCAGTGATAAGCTGACAGAGAGAGACTCGGCGGCTCGGTGCAGTCCTGGAGAAATATCGGTCCATCATCGGGTATTCTCTCCAAGACTTGAAGGGGATCAACCCCAACCTATGCACCCATCGCATCCCTATGGAACCGGAACAAAAGTTGTCAAGAGAACATCAACGGCGGCTCAATGATGCGATGAGGGAGGTCATCTTGAAAGAGGTACTGAAGCTACTACACGCGGGTATCATATACCCTGTGCAAGACAGTGAGTGGGTCAGTCCAGTTCAAGTGGTCTCGAAGAAGGGAGGCATGATAGTTATCCGAAATGAGAGAAATGAGCTCATACCTCAACGAAATGTCACCAGATGGAGAATGTGTATCGATTACCGGATGCTCAACAAGACCACCCGGACAGATCACTTCCCTCTGTCGGTGTTTTACCGTTGGGTTCTCCGAGGGGTATCCCGAGGAGAGTGGTTATGAGTAGGGACTCGCCGAGATCAGAACGCGATGGTGCAAGGAACACAAGGATTTAGACAGGTTCGGGCCGCCAGAGCGTAATACCCTACGTCCTATGTGGTTGTTTGTATTCCCTCTAGTCTTGTTCGATGTTTTGGAGGGGTCCCTGTCTGCCCTTATATAATCTGGGGGAACAGTGTTACATGGAAATCCTAGTCAAGTCCTGTTAGGATTCTAGTCCGAGATGTTCGGTTAGTTCCCGAGGCGGTGGACTAGTTCTACTCCTATTCGGGTAGATACAAGAGAAGTTGGGCATAACCATGCACTACTCCCTACTCTAAAAGGTTCCGTGCCCGTGGGCAGTCCTATTGCCCCGGGCCTGACAAGCCCCCGAGCTCTTCGTAGTCGAGTTCTGCAGGCTTCGAGTGCTTCTGAAGACGTACATCGAGTGCTCCAAAGTATTTCTAAAGTCCTTTGCTCAGTCCTGGAGACCTTTGAGTGCTTCGAGTAGTCCTTCGAGTACTTCCTTGGCTGCGTCGAGGCTATGAGGTGCTCTAGCCTCGAATTTTTCCTTCTAATATAGTGCGCAATGTACTCGTGCTCCATATATAGTAGCCCCCGAGCCTTAGGTTGAACCGATGGATCAGGCTGAGGGTCATCTTAGTCTTCTGGTTTCTTTGACCTTCTGTCTGAAGTCTGAAATGTTTTTCAAAAAAAGTTGCTATTTATGACACGTATTCCGCAGCCCCCGAGCCTTGGATTCAAATCCGCGGTTTGGAGTTAAGGGTCCAAGAGATAATAGCGTGTCCTCTGCAATCTTTCTGAGCTCGTCAGAGCTTCAGCGAATCTTCTAAAAAGGTGGCAGTGCGGTGTACTATTTGTCCGTGAGTTCACGTGGCGAGTACCGCTGTAGAATCTTTTTCTTTTTCGCCCGTGAGTCTCCTTGATTTCTTGGACGTCATGTGCTGATTTGTGGCTTTGCTGCCTCCTCTATTTAAGCAGGGTCTCCAGCACTTGTTTCCCTCGTTCTTTGCAGTTGTAGCATTGGGTTCCAAGTGGAGTTCTTCACTTGAGAGTACTCGACCTCCCGATGGAGTACTCGATTTGTCCTTTTAGGTGCTAGAAGAGTGTTTGCGAGCAGCACAAACACTTGTTATCTCTCAGGCCGCCGCTCTTTTTCTTCACATCACAGCCATCCTGGTTGTCTTGATAGAGAGCTGGTGGAAGCCGTATCGGAAGCTTTTTCGGGTGGGGACTGTGGTTGTCTCCCCCGATGGCTTCTGGAGAGATGGCATTGTTTTTGTGCCAAAACATATCAGGGAGAAGAGCAGGTGCAAGAAGAGGATTTGCGATGTTCTGTATCCATCTATATCTTCTTGCAACAAGCCTTTTCCTCTCGGAATGTACCTAGGTTGCTCCGTTCTGGGAGTAACAAGCTTTGTATCTTTGTATCAGCCCTTGGGCTGTCCTCTTAGTAGTTGAGGTCGAGTGGTTTCGAGTAATGAAACCGTCGATATCTGTGTATTTTCCTTTGTTGGAATGTAATCCCTGAATGGAAATCTCTGTTTTTGCTCTGATTCCACTTTTTCCAAGGATTGTTCTGAGACTTGTTGGTTGAAATAACTTTGAAGCCGGTGCGCGACCTTTGGGCTTCTTGTTATTTTACCGAACTGCCACTGGCTCTGTTTATTTAACTGTTCGATTAAATCTAGGTTTAGCACGCTTCCTCTTCTTTCTCCGCTGCCGTCCAAAAACTCATCTACTCTCGCCTCCAAGTGCCGCGAGAAACTAGCCACCGCTAGCCCCCGAGCGTGAAGCAAGAAAGAATTGTTGTTATGGCGCCGAAGAGATCCGCTGCGAAGGTGAAGGTGGACGATGCTACCGCTGGTGAGGCAGAGGTCCATGGGTGGAAATCGAGTAAGTGCTCTGATTCCCATCTTCTGAATCTGGTCGAGAGCCATCTTCTTCAGCCCCGGAAATTGATCCATTGGCGTGGATCTGTGGGGGAATCTTTTCCTCATGAGGGGGGAATCGAATCTGTTATTTTTCTTCCTCATGTTCTTCGGGGCCTCGGTTTTCCTATTTCTAATTTCTTCCTTGGCCTCCTTTATTACTGGGGGGTTCAAGTGCATCACTTGACCCCTAATTCCATCCTCCATACCTCTATCTTTATCCACTTGTGCGAGGCCTTTCTGGGGATTGAGCCCCACTTCGATTTGTTTCAATATTTCTTTCATTTGAAACCTCATCCCAACAAAGCCAAGGTGGATGTAGTTGGGGGAGCCGGCTTGCAGTTTCGTCAAGGGAGGAAATCCAAGTATATCCCCTATGATTTGAGTGACAAGGTCATCTACTGAAAGTCGATCTGGTTTTATATTGAAAATCTTTCTTCTTCCCTTCCTCTTCGCACTCCTTGCCCCCCTGTGAAGAAGCCGAATTGGAATTACAAGGGGAGCGGAGGAGACCAAGTTAACTTTCTTCTCGGGGAGATTGAGAGGTTGAAGGCAGAGCACCAGATTTGTGGTGCTTCTGTAATTGCGAACTGGTCAATGCGTAGGTTCCAGCCACTGCAGAGGCGGATCCATTTTGGCTTCCAGTATGAGGGGGAAACGGATCCCTCCCGTTATACCCGAACCAAGATCACTGAAGATGATCTGAAGGATCGGGTGCTGGAGCTGCTGAAGAACGTGCCTGAGGTGGCCAATGTTGCTGGAACTTTCAGCGCTGCAAGGCGTCCTCGGGAGGTACTATTTCGAGTAGTCGACTGAAGTGTAGTTCGAGTACTTTTGGTCGAGTAGTCGAGTTGATTCACTATCTTTCCTGCAGATTAATCCAGAGAACAATCAGAGTAGGCCTCCGCTGCCTGAAGATGTGCCATTGGCGCATACTGACTCGAGTGTGCATCTGACTTCTTTTTCCTTGCATTCCGTTTTGATTAGGCTGTTGAATCCTTAATTGATCGTAGTTGTGTTTTGTACACAGGTCCATCGGGTAGTCGAACGGCGTCGGACGTCCAAGAGCGGGCGGTGGATGAACCGGCCGTCGAGTCTATGAAGACTCGGAAACGAAGCACCGCCTCTACTGGGAGCAGCGATAGGTGAGTACATCATTGTACCATTCTGAGTTGTTGCCTTTTCCTGATGGCTTTTTCTTTTTCTCAAGCCTCCTTCTTCGAAGAGGCAGTTGGTGGGCTCTATCGTGAGCCCTGTCGACTCGATTCCTACTGCGCCGGTAGAGTCTGGTAGAAGCGGCTCTGAAAGGGGGCAGAGTACTTCGGGACAGACTGTTGTCCCGAGGTTTACTCGGGCGAGGAAATTTGTGCTGAAGCAATCTCCTCAGTGAGTGTCTGTTGATCGACTTTTTGTATTTGCTCTTCTGATGTTTTGATTGAAGTGTCGAGTACTTCTTTTCTTTTTGTAGCAATCCGGAAGCTCTCGGGACTGATTTGTCGGAGAAGGGTATTTTTGATGCCCTTAAGAACATTGCTCAGTTGCCTCCCAGCCCGCCGCGGAGGGATGATCAGTTGGTTGATTCGGCTGCCGGGCCGAAGGGGATTCCTGCGGCTGAGGATGCGGGCAAGGGGTCTTCTGCTGCTAGCACTGGTGAGTGTCTTGAAGTGATTGACTTGTTTTCTTGTCGAGTTTTGACTCACTGTCCTTGTGTAATTCAGATACCCAGGCTGAGGACCAGCCGAAGAGCCCTTCGGCTGCTAGCAGTGTTGACCTGATCCCACTGGACATGCCGCGGTAGGAGGTGGAGAAGCTGGTCGAGGGATCGACTGCTTTTGCTCGGGAGATCTTAGGCTTCCATTCCTCCCTTGTTGTAAGTGACTTGTTGTGCTCGAGTAGTTTGTGTTATCGAGTACTTTGTCTTGATCGTGCTTTTGTTGGCTGGATCTAGCCAAACAGGTCGCGGACCAGGCCGAGTTCCTTCGGCGGACTGGGGAAAGCATCTAGCTGACGGCTGACCAGTCGCTTCAGCTTGAGAAGATGGCTGTCCTTGAGAAGTTTTCTTAGGAGCAGTCGGAAAAAGTCAGGCTGTTGGAGGCCCGGGTGGAGGCTTTGGAGCAGGATAATTCTGCTCTGAAGGATAAGGCCTCCAAGCTGCAGGAGCAGGTCAAGGCTAATGCCAAGGAGAAAAAAGGTATTTTCTTCCTTCTTCTATCTCCTTCGAGTAGTTTTCTTCTGTTCTCATGTTTTCCCTTCTTTGACAAAGCTTAAGAGCTTGTTATTGCGAAAGGGTAATGAGGTGACTGATCTGACCAATATTATGTATTGTCACGTAGATGCTGTTGAGCAGCAAACGAAGATCAAGGCTGACGCTGACAAGCAAATGGTCAGCGATATAAAGCAGATTAGAGACTTGGCGGCTGATCGTGATCAGAAGGCTCAGCAGCTGGTTGATCTTGAGGCGGCGGCTCAAGTAGTCGTCGACATGGTCGAGGATGAAGAAGCTGGTGGCAAGAGTTTGCTAGATCGTCTTCGTGAAGCCCCCCAGCGACTCAGCAGTTTCTTCTCTGAGACCTCTAGAGACTATTTAGCTCATGCCCTAGGATTAGTCAAGTCCTTTCTTCCTTTAGCGAACTTGTCCCTTATTGGTGATGGGGTTGCCATTGGCTGCTCAGAGGAGCGATTCTCTGAGTATGTCACGGAGATGAAACCCATCGCTGATAAGGTTATCAGCAGCTTGGAGCCAGCCCTAGAGGTTTAAACAGTTGATGTAATATCCTCTTGGTTTTGGTGTGGACGGGTGTCCATTGCAGTACTTTTAATATTCTGATGTATAGTACATTCTTTTGAGTTGACGGCCGATTGGCTGGTTGCCCTTGACATTGGCTGGCTTGAATCATTTCTTCGAGTACCATAGTAGTCAATTTGCTTGTCGTCTAGAAGACGAGTAGTTCCTTTGTAGGAATTGTAGAGATTGTTCGAGTACTGTAGTAGTCGAGTATTCTCTTCTTGCAGTCGAGTGCGTAGCAGTCGAAGAATTGTCACCTTTCGGATGACTAAGTCCTTGTTGGAGATAGGAAACTTGTCCCATCCGGAGATCGAGTATTTGAGTAGTCAATCGATTGTCGTCTCATGGACGAAGAGATTTTTTAAGGAGATAGGGAGCATGTCCCATCCCCGGTTCGAGTACCGGAGTAGTCGAATAATTTGTTCGTCGTGCAGATGAGAGGTCCTCTTGAGAGATAGGGACCTTGTCCCGTCCGAAAATCGAGTACCGCAGTAATCGAATAAGTCGTCTCATGGAAGAGAGAAATAAGAAGCATGTCCCATCCGGAGTTCTTCTTGGAAGATAGGGAGCATGTCCCGTCCGGAAATCCTCTTGAGAGATAGGGAGCTTGTCCCATCCATGTATCGAGTACCGCAGTAGTCGATTAAGTCGTCTTATTGACGAGAGTAGGGAGTTTGCCCCATCGAGTACCGTAGTAGTCGATTAATTGTCGCCTCATTGATGAAGGGTTCCTCTTGGGAAATAGGGAGCTTGCCCCCATCGAGTACCGTAGTATTCGATTAATTGTCGTCTCATGGACGAAGGGTTCCTCTTGGGAAATAGGGAGCTTGCCCCATCGAGTACCGTAGTAGTCGATTAATTGTTGTCCCATGGACGAGGAGTTAGAGAGCTTGTCTCTGAGGATGTGGGAAGCATGTCCCTCCAAAGGTTGAGTATCGCATTAGTCGAACCAGTTATCGTCTCATGGACGAAGAAGTAGAGAACTTGTCTCTAGGGCCGAAGGCCCCGACTACTCGATTCGACGTGCCTTTGACTTTGAGTCAACAAAGAAAGATTGGTATTCGAGGTAGTCAAAGGAGTAACCACCCCTTGGGAGGGGGAGCACATGTCTCTAGGTTCAACTCCGGGTAGAAAACTCGTCTCTTGGTCCGTCGGCCCCAACTACTCGATTCACCGTGCCTTTGACTCTGAGTAAACAAAGAAAGGTTGGTATTCGAGGTAGTCGAAGGAGTAACCGCCCCTTGGGAGGGGGAGCACATGTCTCTTGGTTTAACTCCTGGTAGAGAACTCATCTCTTAGACCTCAAGGCACATGTCCCTTAGCCCCAGTTACTCGATTTGCCGTGCCTTTGACTTTTAGTGAACAAAGAAAGGTTGGTATTCGAGGTAACTGATGGAGTAAAGACTCCTGAAGAAGTAACCCCTTTGGAGGGGGGAGCTCGTGTCTCTGGTGATGAAATCTTCTTTTCCAATGCAATTTAGAAGCACTTTATTTCCATCTTGGCCTTTACTGGGTATAAGACCGTTGATTGACTTGAAAATTTCTCTTCTACCAACTTGAGTGGATGGAGTCAGAGCTCGGGCGAACCCATCCTAGCCTTTATTGGGCGTAAGACCGGGGGTAGGCCCAATAGATGACTCTCTTTGATCTCTGCTATCTGTCAACACGAGTGGTGATCTGAGTCAGAGCTCAGGAGAACCCATCCTAGTCTTTATTGGGTGTAAGACCGGGGGTAAGCCCAATAGATGGCTCGAATGCCAGTGCAAGTAGTTTTGGGGTTGAGTCAGAGCTCGAGCGAACCCATCCTAGCCTTTATTGGGTGTAAGACCAGGGGTAAGCCCAATAGATGACTCGAGTCAGAGCTCGGGTGAACCCATCCTAGCCTTTATTGGGTATAAGACAGGGGGTAGGCCCAATAGATGACTCTCTTCAGTAGCTGGCATGCTTGATTCTTCATTGAAAGGGTATATTGCTCGTGTGGACTTTCTCTTTGTTGGCAGAAGTTGGAGGTGCTCCGAGTGCTTTACGAAGGATGTTGCATTGGAAGTTTGAGTGCTTTCCTTTGGGGTGCAGGAAGCATTTTGAATGGATTTTCTGATGAGTAGATTCAGTTGTCGACTGCTTTGGTTGAGAAGGAGGTGCTGCCTTGTCGTGATGCCATTTTCGTGAATTGTACCCATATATATCAGGTATCCGGAAATTAGATGTCGGAGGCTTCAACTTCCTCATGGTGTTCTCCTTTGTTGATGATGACTATCTTTGCGTTGCGGCCAATGTTGATAACATTGTGCAATTCGCTGTTCGAGTAATCGAACGAGTCGCCGAGTTGTTGATGATGCTCTGTTTTGAGGATCATCTTCGGGTTGTTGTCTAGATGGACAGTGACTGTGATTCCCGGTGGAGGACTTCCATGGCTAGCTACTGCTGCTTCAGTTGTCTCCAGTTTAGAGAGGAAATTGTCGTAGTCCAGGTCTTCCAACGTCGTTGAATTGCATTCTCGGTTTGTGGGGTCCGAGAGAAAAGCCATGGAAATTTCGCGATTATGGCTGCGAATTTTCGAATTGATGTTGTCTTCCTTGAGTGGGAGACCTTACTAAAATGGTAATTCTTCATCTTCTGAGAATTGTTCCATCAGTCTTTGACTTGTGGACTGCCGTTCTCTTTTTATAGTGACTATGGAGGTCGACTTCTTCTTGAATTCGGTCTCCTTGTCCGAATCGAGTTGTGTTGCGAGTCGGTTTCTTTTGACGTCCGAAACCGGGTAGGTTTCTT
Source organism: Panicum virgatum (assembly GCF_016808335.1). Lineage (NCBI taxonomy): Eukaryota > Viridiplantae > Streptophyta > Magnoliopsida > Poales > Poaceae > Panicum > Panicum virgatum. The sequence goes on along the minus strand of NC_053140.1, from coordinate 33,420,713 downwards.
TGTCTTCTTTGACTCGGGGAGAGAATCCGAGAGTATGTCGCAGAAGGTCTTCGTCGTATGGGATGTGGTCTACTGAGGGCCATCCGCCTTGGATTCTAACTGAGAGTTCGTTTATGAATTTGTTGTATTTGTCCAGATTGTCCCACTTCTCCGAGGAAGATGTCTGCAGCATGCGGTGATCTTCTTGCGAGGTAGGGGAGTTCGGAGCATGGACTATATTGCACCAGCGACTCATGTAATCTTCGACTGAAACAGAGTCTTCCGCAGGCTAGGTTTGAGATAGGTGTTGATCTGTAACCCTGTTTTGCGAATCATCCCATAGTTTCTTTGCTTTAGATCGCTCCCAAAGAGCTTCAAGCTTGTTGGGATTGCTTAACCCTTCCATGAACAGGTCGATGTCGTGTGACCATTTGGCTAGTTCATCTTCGGAGATTGGTTCGTCCAATTCCTCGAGATATTTGATGAAAGCTTGATCTTGTTCCAACTCTGCAGAGTTGAGAGTCCACTGGTTGGAGAGTTCTTCGAGAGAAGTGTTGATGTTGAAAGCATCTTCAGCTTTCTGGAGGCAGCGCTCGATTTTTTCATCAATATCATTGATGCTTGAAAAAGTGTTTTTCGACTGCTTATTTTTGCGAGTAGCTCTTTTGAAGCTAGTCTTTGACTTTTTCTTCCGAAGACTTGGTTCAGCAACATGGATGCAATTGGAAAGTGTGGTCTTTCTGTTGGTGGAATTTTCTTGCTTGGAGCCTTGATTGCATCGAATTCGGGTTGAATTCGGTCTTCGTTGTTGAGGCCGGAAAATCCGATTTCTTCGAGCAGATTGATGAATTCGTCGAATTCATGGCGCTTTGCGGCTACTGCAGCTTCTGGGAAATCTTGATCGGTTGAGCAGCTCTCGAAACTGCATGATCCGTTGGCGACGAAGATCCAGGAGCCGATGCGAAGGGAGGTGCCTTTTTCGAGCACCGAGTAGTCGTCGAGAGAAGCCATCGGGTTCTTCTGATGATCGTTGGCGAGAGGCCTCACGATGGGCGCCAGCTATCGGTGTTTTACCGTCGGGTTCTCCGAGGGGTATCCCGAGGAGAGTGGTTATGAGTAGGGACTCGCCGAGATCATAACGCGATGGTCTAAGGAACACAAGGATTTAGACAGGTTCGGGCCGCCGGAACGTAATACCCTACGTCATGTGTGGTTGTTTGTATTCCCTCTGGTCTTGTTTGATGTTTTGGAGGGGTCCTTGTCCGCCCTTATATAATCTGGGGGAACAGGGTTACATGGAAATCCTAGTCGAGTATTGTTGGGATTCTAGTCTGAGACGTTCGGTTAGTTTCCGAGGTGGTCGACTAGTTCTACTCCTATTCGGGTAGATACAAGAGAAGTAGGGCATAACCATGTACTACTCCCTACTCTAGAAGGTTCCGTGCCCGTGGGCAGTCCTGTTGCCCCGGGCCTGACACCCTCTCCCTTTCATCGATGAGATGCTTGAACAGTTGGCAAAACACTCATACTTTTGCTACCTCAACGGATACTATGGTTATCATCAAATTCCTATTCATCCTAATGACTCGAGCAAGACTACCTTCACCTGCCCCTATGGAACATTCGTTGTTTGGTCTTTGCAACACACCGGCTTCTTTTCAAAGGTGCATGATGGCAATCTTCTCGGACCTGATTGAAAACATCATGGAAGTATTCATGGATGACTTCTCAGTCTATGGGAAGGATATCGATCAATGCCTTGAGAATTTGGACAAAGTTCTCAAGAGGTGCCAAGAGACACACTTAGTCCTTAATTTGGAGAAGTGTCATTTTATGGTCAGAGAAGGAATTGTCCTTGGACATAGAGTGTCTGAAAGAGAGATAGAAGTGGATCGGGCAAAAATCAATGTTATCGAGCAGTTGCTACCCCCGACAAATGTCAAGGGAGTCAGAAGTATCTTGGGCCATGCTGGCTTCTACAGGACATCAAGGATTTCTCCCGTATAGCCAGGCCCTTGATAAACTTACTCACAAAAGATGCCCCGTTCAACTTCGTTGAGGAATACCCCATAGCCTTTTATACCCTCGAGAAGGCACTCCTATCAGCACCCATCATTCAGCCACCCGATTGGAAACTTCCTTTTGAGATCATGTGCGATCCAGGTGACTATGCTGTGGGAGCAGTGCTGGGTCAGTGCAGAGATAAGCAGCACTATGCCATATCTTATGCCAGTAAGACACTGACCGGACCCCAGCTGAACTATGCCACAACGGAGAAGGAACTTCTGGCGGTCGTATTCGCCATGGATAAGTTCAGATCCTACTTGTTCGGTGCTAAAGTGATTGTATACACGGATCATGCAGCACTAAAGTACCTCTTGACCAAGAAGGATGCCAAGCCACGACTCATCCATTGGATTCTGCTCCTCCAAGAATTTGACTTGGAAATAATAGATAAAAAAGGAGCAGATAACTGCGTGGCAGATCATCTCTCAAGGATGCAAGTACAAGGGTCGGACCTGCCGATCAAGGATTATTTGAGAGATGACACTCTTCTGAAGGTCACTACATCTAGTCCATGGTATGCGAACTTAGTGAATTTCATGGTGACTGGGTATATACCTCCGGGAGAAGATAAGAAAAAGTTGATTCACATCAGCCGATTTCATCTATGGGATGACCATATTTGTTCAAGGTTTATGCTGATGGTTTACTCCGCCACTGTATCCCGATATGTGAGACCCGGAAAATTCTGGAGCGTTGTCACTCCTCACCCTATGAAGGACATTACAGAGCATTCCGGACCCATGCAAAAGTTTGGCAAAGTGGATTCTTCTAGCCAAACATATATGGGGACGCTAAGGAATTTGTGTGGTGTTGCCCAAGATGTCAGAAGCATGGGAACATCAATTCCCGAGACGCAATGCCACTGAAGAGCAATCTTCAAGTGGAGATATTCGATGTATGGGGAGTCGACTTCATGGGTCCCTTCCAAATGTCAGAGTAGTGCGAGTACATTCTTGTGGCAGTGGAATACGTGTCCAAATGGGTTGAAGCACTTCCTTGTGTTGCGGCTGACTCGAAGAGCTCGAAGAAAATGTTTTAGGAAATCATATTTCCTCGCTTCGGAGTTCCGAGAGTCGTGATTAGCGATGGAGACTCACACTTCATCGACAAAACCTTCATGAAGTGCCTCAGCGAGCTAGGAGTGGACCGCCGGGTTGCCACACCATACCATCCCCAAACAAGAGGCAGAGATGTCAAACAAGCAAATCAAGAATGTCTTGCAAAAGACAGTCAATGCCATGGGGAAGGGATGGAGAAGCAAGTTACCCGAGTGTCGGATTGCTTATCCGGCAAGTCCACCAGGGGTATGCCCGGTGGTAGATTTATAGGTGAAGATGGGATTCCGGAGCCAAGAGTCAGATGGTTGCGAGAAGACGCTAGGGTTTAGACAGGTTTGGGCCGCTCAGGAGCGTAATACCCTACGTCCTTGTTGATGCTCCTTAGCGCCCCGATTTGTATACCGCAAGCGCACGGTTCGTGTAGCTTTTCCCTTAGAGTATTCCCCCAAGGTTTATCAATCCGTGGATCGACAAAGAACTACCTAAGGTTTTCCATCTAATCTAACGGATCTATCCTAACATGAAGCATTGATTGCATATAAAGGGTAAACCTTTGACAGATATGAGTGATGTGTAATGGTTGATCTCATCTATGAACATAGGCTTAATCATAGCAAAACCAAAGACATGACTAGGCCTATCATCATTTAGTTGTAGTTCAAGCTAACGAGCAAATAAATCATACATCTCAATCAAAAGCATCTTTAAATCAAAATCTCCAATCCGATCCTTCGATACCCCACCTACTCAGTGGCAGCGCCCTGTCACGACACCACCCTTTGGACAAAAGTACCTTGAAGCAAGTCGAACCCCCTTTGGTAGTTCCGCCATGAACCTCTAGCCACCATGACTACAAGATCATGCTTAGCGATCTATATCAATAATAGATCTAAGATGAAGCAAACCCAAAGAAAAGAACGAAATCGAAAGAGAGAACATGATCGCTAATAAATTCGGAAGACATGATTATCATTACTCACATAATAGATTCGTTTGGATCGTCACCACCGAGTACATACCATTGACGACTCCAACTAGCTCATGAACTCCACCATGGCACAACCACGCAGGGAGGCCATGGCGGCTAGGGGTGGCCTAATCCATCTCCTAGACAACTTCGAAGACTTGCGGCAGCCGTCATCTCCCTCTGGTCTTGGCCCTAGGTTTTCGTTGAGTTCTGGGTGGATGGATGCTCCGAGTTGAATAAGGTGCGAGCTATTTATAAGCCGAGGAAGCCACCGGTCGAAGGGGAGGACGAACTGCCTCGGAAACGGGCTAGGCCAGCCGGCCCCATGGGCCTAGGCCGGCCGGCCTACCCTCTTTCAGGCTCGCCTCAGTCTCATCTTTCGCGTGTAGACTCCTCGCATCTTCTAGAGTTTATGTCCTTCACGATTGCACCCCTTTGGACGTCGTTATCTTGGAGATATCTTCGGGGAAAGGATAGGATAGGGAATCCTTCCTTAAATCTTCATTTGTTTTGCTTAATCCCGAAGTATCTTGATCTCATCTTTGTGGGCTTGGTCCTTTGGACTCTCTTGGAGGATGGATGTGCATGAATGGGCTTCGAATCAACATGGGCTTTGGTTTTTCCTTTGGGCTTTGGCCTTCGTCTTTCTCCGTGTTAGGGCTCGATCATGGGCCTCGTCATTTCATGCTCTAAAATAGACCAAAAACCTGCAAAATCGAAGTTCCTCCAAAATATATGTGCAAGTGTGAAAATGACCAATAATTAGGCCGGGGTTAGGACGGTTAGTGATTTTGATATTAAATTCATGCCATTATCAAGGATAAACAAGGGATAAAAGGGGTACTTAAGGAGCGCCAACATTCCCCCCATGCTTAAACCTTGCTCGTCCTCAAGTAAGTCCAGGAGCTTTGCTTATAAAGAAATCAGCGTTGCCCCTCAATGTCCTCTCTGCACTTAGTCATACATAACAAGACATATTACTCTCTCAAGTATTTAGCATTTAAGTTCATATTGTGACCGGCTACTTTTTTCATTATGGAAGATAGACTAGCAATTAAAGAACAAGCCACAATAATAAATAAATGCAATGCTCTCAAACTTAAGCAAACTTCAAACCTTTACCTTGTTTCATCGTGAAGAGTTTTCAAAAGAATGCATATCAAACATAAGTGAGGTTCTCTTGCAAAAGATCATGGAAATACTCATATCATCAAGTCGCTCAAGCCTACATTAGATTGTCTTCAACCTATTCTACTCATATATAAAAGTGGAAGGCTTATGTGGAGCTTGGTAGGTAAAAACAATCCTAGCGAAACATTATATCTGAAATATTGTCAAACTAAGAGAGAGATCTATTGTATTTACTGAGACTAGTCAAAAAGGCCATTGGAAAATAATGTTGGAGAGGGAGAAAGATGAAACACACACATTTAGATAGGTGGACATGTGCAAGTGGCAAATGGATGATCCCGAGACACAAATGAAGTTCTCGTTATCGGATTGCACATGGTTGGAAGATTTGAGTATGGAATAATTCTTCAAAGTAACTTGGAAAATTAATGAAGCCAAAAAGAGCTAAGGAGCATTTTATTCTTCTCTTTTTTTTTTCTTTCATTTTTCTTTTCTTTTCTCCTTTTTTTTCATTTTTCTATTTTTCTCTTTCTTTCTTTTTTTTCTTTCTTTCTGCTCCTTAGAACTTTTGATAGCATAGAATACTTACCCAGCCATCCCCCCATGCTTGAACGAATGCTCGTCCTCGAGTATGAATAGTGGGAGAACCAACTAGCTAGGGTAAGTATCTCAAATTCACCTTTTTCTTCATAGAACCTCTTGAATCTCCGGAGAGCCTTGTCTCCCAAAAATTTTCTTTATATGGTGCCCTTGATTCTTTTGATTCCGTAGAAATGATAATCCATACTCAAATTGGGTTGTGGTCAAGGAGGTAATCACAAAAAGATATTTTTGGTTTAGGGTGGATATCCAGCAAGGTTTGCAAAATTCCCGAAGTAGAAACTCACAATGCATGGATAAATAGGCTAGCAAAAAGAAGGTTACACAAAAAAAAACGGAATGACCAGCTTCTTAGTCTCATACCAAAGAAATCAATCTTAATCCAACTCATCAAAATATAAGTTTGCAATTTAAAGGTTTCATCATGAAAGAATATGTATGTATAGGCTTTGGTAGGTAGAACTTTGCAAGAGATTCACAAATGTAGATAGCATAGGAATTAAGTTTTCAAATTAAACAACACAAGGTGTAAGGTCATCGGTAGATTTAAATCAAAGAGTAACATAGAATATGTGGGTTTAGAATTTAGTCATTTAACCTCCACAAATAAAAGAGCTGGTATTTAATCATTTTAATTCCATTTAATTGAGAGCAAATGGTCAAGTCATATACAACATAGCGTAGGTAAAACAAAGCAGCAACTTTCATCATTTTTCCATAAGCATAAGGCATTGCCAAAATGTATCAATGTGGTGAGCACAAAATGTATCATTTTTCCATAAGCATAAGGCATTTACACTTATTGAAAACAAAAACAAAACTAGGTTGTCCTCCTAGAAGCCATGTGATAGGTTGAGAGGTATATACAAAGGTTGCATCTATGGTTGAAGGCATATATGTACAAGCATTTAGAAAAAGAGAGAGTTGAGGAAGAATTACCATCCTTCTCGATGCTCGTAATGAAGTGTAGCACGGCCTCCCCCATACTTAAGTATTGTGCTAAGTATGGAAGAAGAATCATGAGCATCTTGTGGCAACCGTGATTATCTTACTCCATGAGATCTTTCTTCCTTGTCCACGAAATCCTCCCCCATGCTTAGCATGATGCTAGGCGTGGAAGGAGAAGATGGACCATCTTGAAATTATTGAAGTCCTTCCCTCATGTGTATGAATATCATCTTCAATGTGTCCTCACCTTTGTTGCCTCAATTTCCTTCAACTTCTTCTTGTACTAAGTCATGGTCCCAATCATTGCTACACATCATCGTCGCCTCCTTCAATTCCTCGTTGTCCCATTGCTGCCTCATCTTCATGAATTTTTTCTTTCAATTTTTAGTACAGAACATGTACTAAAACATTGCTCCATTGCAAAGTGCACAAATTTTCCTTTCCAACGAGTTCTCATTCGCCCAAAACTGATTCCGAACAAGAGAGTTATGTCCATTTCATCCCAGCGCTGCAATCTGTCTCGACGAATTTCAGAACGCGCAACGTCCAATGTTCTTGCCATATCTCCTTGTACGGGTCTTCAAATTCATTGATCTTGGATGCGTTGGAACGGGAATTTCATGGAGCTTCTGAATATCAACTTTTTCTTCCTTGTACATCTTTTTCCATGTGCAAAATTTGATGAAAACAGCGGGGCTTGCTTTCGAACTTTGGAGATGTTGACGAATTTGATTTCTTCTTTGATCACGAATTCTGTAACACCCGGTTTATAAAAGAACATAAACCGAGCAATCATATACGTGCCAGGATCAAGTCACACATATATACAACAGAATGAACAGTATATCATAGCACATATCACGTAAAAAGACATAATAAAGCGAATACGAATGTTATTTATTACAATAATGACAAAATGTCTGATACAGCGGAAGCGAAGTACAAAAATACGATAAAGCTCTCTGAAGCTGAAGCAGGGCGCCACAGGGACGTCGACTGGGAGACGAAGCACCTAGAAGTCCTCGTAATCCTGGTAGCGCTGGACGAACTCCCTCGTGTCTGCAGGAACTGAGCAGCAGTAGCGTAGCCAAGAGGAAAAAGTAGAGAAGAGGCAAGGGTGAGTACACAACTTGTACTCAACAAGTATAACACAAACTATGAGGTTCTAGGCTGGCTGACTCAACTGCATTAGCTTTTAAGTGTTGGCAAAATTTTATCAAAGCTATTTACTACGAGTTGATGAATTACCATTGACCCAGTTACATAGAAATTAATCAGAATTAATTATGAAACTACTGAGGACCATACCAAAACCAAACCACCAAGGAAAACCCCGAGAAGCACCTCCCTCGTCGGAAGGAGATAACTTCACTAATCAAAAGGAGGATCTGGGCCGCTCATAACCGTGAGCACGGCTAGTATACCAGTTTTACACTCTGCAGAGGTTGCACATCTTTACCCACAAGTCGTGAGCTACGCCAGTTGTTCATCACACTTCCTTAGGTGAGATGGCCAGCGACTCACTACGAGGCCTTTAAAAAGAATCTCGTTGGTAAGGCGTAACCGCGAGAGTTAGGTCGGCGACGATGGGGCCCACCTCCGGGGGTACAAGCACAGGAGCGCAATCCAAGCACAGACCAAGCCGGAGGAGCAGGGACCATTGAAGCTTACTACTCTTGCCCCGCAGGTAAGTTACTCCAAACCAAAAAGATCTAATTATTACGCCAAGTCTATCCCATTCTAGCCTTGTGGTAGCGCTGTTGTCCCAGGTTGTCGCTCTATGAACCGGTCCTTATGGAGAGTGGCCAACCAAGCACTAAGCACCGTGCTGGCCCCCTAAACCATGTTTCTAACAAAACCAGTTTTAACGAGACGTGAGCCACTCAAGCCACACAGAGTGCCACTCTCAGAATTAAGTTCAAGTAAACCATTAATCAATTTAATTAAAAAGGACCAGAGTGTGTTATAGCGCAGCAACCTAGCACAACTAACCAAAATGCAACCCAAGGATATATTTAAAGGATATAACTGGCTAGGAAATCCTTAAAGGCATACAGTATTAAAATGCAGTATGAAAATGTATTTAAAAGTGATGGGTTGTTCATGTTACACTTGCCTTCCTCGTACTGCTCTGGCTGCTGCTCAAACTGCTCGGAAGACGGCTGCTCCGGGTACTGATACTGGGGCTCCTCAGAAGGATCAACGTCTACTCACGAACACATGGCCAAAACAAAGCACGAAATAAGCATACAGGCAAACACTAACAAAAACTAAGAAACAGTACATCAATACATAAAAACAGCAAGAAAAACTAAGCTAAAACTATTCTACTCGCTACAACGATCGCGTGGATATAAAGAACGCTAAAATCGGAGCTAAAACGCATAATCTAGGCTAAAAACAAGTTCTAGGGGCTTATGTGTAAGAAAACTGAAGTTTCAGGGGCTTTTCTGCTAAAACCGAGGGCTAAAACGTAAATAAACATTAAATCTAAGGGCTAACTCGCAAAAAGAACTAACCTGGACGGCGGGTTTGATATTTAAAAAGATCAGGGGCTTAAGTGAATAAAGCAGGACCTCTGCGTAAATATTTTTGAATAGCTCAGGACCGCGGGTTGATTAGCAATAAAGGGAGGGGCTCTTTAGAAAAAAGTCAAGGCCGAACCGGTACGCGCCGATCTGGATCGTTGGATCCAGATCTGATGGCCTGGGTTTTAAGGCCGCTGGATCTAATCTTGGCCGCTTGTTTCGGATCGAACGGCCGAGAACGGTTGGGGCGTGGGCGGCGGCGGCGCGCTACCGCCGGCGAGGAATCCCGCGGCGGCGCGCAGGGGAAACCCGCCGGAGTCGGGCAATCTCGATCCTCCGGGGGTCAAAACGAGCGGGGCTTTGGCCTGGGAGCAAGTACGCGCGACGGCGAACTCGACTGGGTAGACTAGGCGGCGGGTTAGGGTTCGGTCGTGGCCCGCGGCGGTGCAGGGCGGCCCTGGGTCGCCGGCGAGCGTGGCCGGGGCGCCTAGGGTGCGTCACACGCGAAGCCATCTAGCGCAAAAGGACCAGGAGACTGAGATGGTGCTCACCGAGCTCGAAATCGAGGGATGGACTGGCGCAGCAGTGCTAGCGGCGAAGTCCGGCGGCGGCGATGGCGTGGTGGTCGCGGACGGGGTGGACGCGGGGGCGCTCCGGCTTCTGGGATCCACGGGCAGCTTCGGGGAGTTCCTGCGGGGGCCTCACGGGGGTCAGGGCGGTCGGGGAACCACTGGAGGCAGGGAAACGCCGCGGCGCAGAGGCTCACCGGCGGCGAGGTCGGATCGAAATCCCGGCGCAGGGCGTGGCGCAAACTCGGAGCTGAGGCTTCCAGGAGTGCCACGGGGTCTTGGCGATGCTGCGGCGCAGTTAGCAGGGGACCGGGGTATGGCGGGGGCGGCGAGGCCGCGGCGGAGCAGGGGCTCTGCGCGGCGGGGCAAGGCGAGGCGGGCGGAGCTAGGGTTTGCGGGGCGACGCGTGGGGTGGATGTGTGCAGGAGGGTCCGTGGGGTGCTAAAATAGAGGCCGACGGGGATCCTGGGGGGTCGCGCCCGATTAGGAAGGCTTGCGAGATCTCCGGCGGGGAGAAGCGTTTTCCATTGGCGCGCTGGAGAAGGAAAGGGGGAGAAGACGGGGCCGACAAGCGGGCCCCGCTGGTCAGCGGCGTAGCGCGCGGGGCGGGCTGAGCGGCGCCGACCGATGGGCCCGGGGTGCGGTGAGGGAGAGGCTGCAGGCCGAGCGGGGGTGAGCAGGCCGTGGGACGCGGGTGAGAAAGGGCTGGGGCGCTAGCAGGCCGCGCGCGAACGGGTGGGCTGTAGCTGGACCGAGCGCGAAGTCTGGGCCGAGCCGGTTTGGCGTGGGTTGGGCCGGGCTGAGAGGGGTTGGGCTTGGGCTGCTGTTGAGCTGAAGGCTGATTTCTTCTTTAGGTTTTCCTTTCTATTTTCTCTCTCTTCTATATCTAATTCAAACAAGTTTGAATTCAAATATGAATTTGAATTCAAACCACAATCAAATAAAAGTATGCACCAGCATGAATGCAACACAAAATTTAAACCTATGATAAATTTTAATTACTTAAAGAACAAAATTGAATTAAATGCCCTACTAAACACAACAAACCTTAGAAAATTAAATAAAGCCAATTTAAATTTACTAATAAATGCTGAAATTTAAATTAGGGTGTTACAGACCCTACCCCCTTAAAGAAATCTCGTCCCCGAGATTTAGCTGGGCTGGCTAGCAAAGAGATCTGGATACGTCTTCTTCAACTCGTCTTCTCGCTCCCAAGTAGCCTCAGCTTCACTGTGGTGACTCCACTGAACTCTGCACATCTTGATGCGCTTGCTCCGAGTAACCCTCTCGGATGTCTCCAGAATCTTCACCGGATGCTCAGTATAAGTCAGATCTTCCTGGACATCGACTCCATCCAGTGGTGCCTGCTCCTCGGGTACTCGCAGACATCTCTTCAGCTGAGATATATGGAAGACATCATGAACTCCTGAGAGGCTGAGAGGTAACTCCAGGCGATAAGCAACTTCGCCTTTCCGCTCTAGCACCTTGAATGGCCCCACATACCGAGGTGCTAACTTTCCCTTGACATTAAATCTGCGGATTCCTCTCATCGGAGACACCTTCAGATATACATAATCACCGACACTGAAAGTCAGGTCTCTCCGTTTGCCATCTGCATAGCTCTTCTTTCTGCTCTGTGCAATCCTCAGATTTTCCCGCACAGCCTGAACCATCTGCTCTGCATCATCTATGATCTCAGGACCAAAGAGCTGCTTCTCACCAATCTGATCCCAATAGAGAGGAGTTCTACACTTTCTGCCATACAATGCCTCAAAGGGAGACTTCTTTAGACTGGCCTGATAGCTGTTGTTATATGAGAACTCGGCAAATGACAGGCACTTATCCCAACTAGTACCATACTGAATAGCACAAGCTCTCAGCATATCCTCCAACACTTGGTTGGTTCTCTCTGTCTGCCCATCTGTCTGAGGGTGATAGGCCGTACTGAAGCGCAGCTTCGTATCCAACGAATCATGGAGCTGCTCCCAGAAACGAGAAGTGAACTGAGACCCTCTGTCAGATATAATCTTCTTCGGCACACCATGCAAGCAGACAATCCGAGAGATGTACAACTCTGCAAGTCTAGCACCGGAGTAAGTAGTGTTCACTGGAATGAAGTGAGCAACCTTCGTCAATCGATCCACTACTACCCAAATGGAGTTGTACCCTTTCTGAGTACGAGGCAATCCAACAATGAAGTCCATAGTGATTTCCTCCCATTTCCACTCTGGAATCTTCAAAGGCTGCAATAGACCTGCTGGCCTCTGATGCTCAGCCTTGACACGCTGACAGGTGTCACAAATAGCCACGTACTCTGCCACTGAACGCTTCATCCCATACCACCAGAAACGTTCCTTCAGATCATAATACATCTTCGTGCTGCCCGGATGAATAGAGTAAGCTGTATCATGGGCCTCACTCAGAATCAACTTCCGAAGATCCTTCACATCTGGCACACAGATCCGGTTCTTGTACCACAAGGTACCCTGATCATCCTCTCTGAAATGAGGAGCCTTGCCCTTCTTGAGCAACTCACGAATCTCCTGCAGCTTCTCATCATCTTTCTGATGCTGCCTGATCTCTGACTCTAGCGTCGGTACTGCCTCAAATGCTGCACTGGAGGTATGGTGCAAGAAGCCCAGACTCAACTGCTCGAACTCCTCGCATAACTCTGGAGGCATCTGGAAAGCAACGGCCATGTTGACATAACTTCTTCTGCTCAGAGCATCTGCTACAACATTGGCCTTGCCCGGATGATAGTGAATCTCCAGGTCATAGTCCTTGACTAACTCTAGCCATCTTCTCTGCCGCATGTTCAGCTCATTCTGCGTGAAAATGTACTTGAGGCTCTTGTGATCAGTGTAGATATCACACCGCTGCCCATACAAGTAATGCCTCCAAATCTTCAGAGCATGCACAACTGCGGCTAACTCAAGATCATGAGTAGGATAATTCAGCTCATGCCGACGTAACTGCCGTGAAGCATAAGCTATCACTCTGCCCTCCTGCATCAGAACACACCCAAGACCATCCTTCGAAGCATCACAATATACCGTGAACCTCTTCGTCTGGTCTGGCAGAGTCAGGACTGGCGCCGTAGTCAACCTTTTCTTCAGCTCATCAAAGGCCATCTGGCGCTCATCAGTCCACACGAAAGCCACATTTTTCTCTAGCAAAGAAGTCAAAGGCTTCGCGATCTTGGAGAAATTCTCAATGAACCTCCGATAATATCCAGCTAAGCCCAAGAAAGATCTGACTTCCTTCACTGTCTGCGGTGTCTCCCACTCGAGCACATCCTTCACCTTGCTCGGATCAACAGCAATGCCTCCCTGAGAGATAACATGACCGAGGAATGGAACCTCGTCAATCCAGAACTCGCACTTGCTGAACTTGGCATACAACTGATGCTCTCTCAGTCTCTGCAATACGAGTCTCAGATGCTCCTCATGCTCTTCTTCTGTCTTGGAGAAGATCAGAATATCATCAATGAAAATCACCACAAAGACATCCAGATAATCCATGAAGACCATGTTCATCAGATGCATGAAGAAAGCCGGGGCATTAGTCAGGCCGAAGGACATGACTGTATACTCATATAGCCCGTACTTGCAGGTGAATGCCGTCTTCGGAATATCCCCAGGACGGATCCTCAGCTGAAAATATCCCGAACGAAGATCAATCTTCGAGAATATACGAGCACCTCGAAGCAAATCGAAGAGATCCTCAATACGGGGCAGTGGATGCTTGTTCTTGATAGTAACTGCATTCAGCTCCCGATAATCCACACACATCCTCTTCAAGCCATCCTTCTTATCTACTAGCAGCAATGGAAAAGCCCAAGGAGAGAAGCTGCGACGGATATAGCCCTTGGCTAGCAACTCATCAATAGTCTTCTTTACTTCTTCATGCTCTATAGGTGCCATACGGTAGGGCCGCTTTGCAATAGGAGCTGTGCCAGGCAAGAGATCAATACAAAACTCAATGGCGCGTTCAGGCGGCATACCTGGCAAATCATCCGGAAAGACATCCGGGAATTCAGACACCACGCGAATACCGTCCGTGGGTCTAGCCTCCATCTGATGAAGAAATCCAGAAGGCTCTACTGCACTGATAACAACCTCTTGGCCACTGGAAGCTGATAGCAAGACTGTCCTCTGAGCACAATCTATCCGAACTCCCCATTTGGCCAGAGTCTCCATTCCCAGAATGACATCAATGCCCTTGGTGTCTAGCACCATCAGATCAGTACAGAACTCTACTCCCCTCAAAGAAACACTGACTCTCGGGCAGTAAGTGTGAGACCTCAACTATCCTCCCGGTGAAGATACTAACAGGCACCTCTTTAATGTGCTAGTATGAATACCATGATGCTCGACAAAAGACTGAGTAATGAAGGAATGCGTAGCACCAGTATCAAAAAGCACTGTAGCTGGATATGAATTAACCATGAACGTACCAATAACCACGTTGGGAGCCTCGGCCGCTGACTCGGCCGTCACGTGGTTCACCCTGCCCTGTGCTGGCGCCCTGGGCTGAGCTGGGCGCCCCTGCTGTCCCGCCTGCGCCTTCCGGGGGCAAGCGTTGGCGTAGTGCCCCGGCTGGCCGCAGTGAAAGCAGGTGCGAGGAGGTCCCTGAGCCTGCTGTCCGGTAGGAGCTGCCGGACGTGGAGCCTGTGGTGCCGGTGGAGCACGAGCCGGAGGTGCCGGTAACCTCGGGCCCTGCCCCGCCTGCTGCTGCTGTCGAGGCGGGTACTGCTGCGGTGGCCTCTGCTGGTACTGCTGAGGAGGCCGGTACTGCTGCTGGTACTGCTGAGGCGGCTTGAGTCGAGGACGAGTGTGGCTGCCGGAAGCAACGGGGACAATCTTCCTCTTCTTGTCCTCCATCTCTAGGTGCTTGCGCTCAGTGTTGAGCGCGCTGTCAACCAGATGGTTGAAGTCGTCGAAGCGGAGGTTGAGCAGCGCGTACTGAAGGTAGTCCTCAAGACCCTCCATGAAGTGCTCCTGCTTCTTGCGGTCATCCGCAACATCAGCAGGGGCGTAGCGAGCGAGCTGCAGAAAGCGATCACGATACTCCGTGACCGACATAGTCCCCTGAATTCACAAAGACAGATAGATATCGGAAGATTAACTCAAGATTCATAAGGATAGAACAAGGGGCATTAGCTCAAAAGAAAAAGCTGAATGATTATACTTAAGATTACCTGCTTCAGTGCAAGGAACTCCTTCTGTTTCATCTTCATAACGCCCGCGGGGACGTTGTGGCTGCGGAAACGCTCCCTGAACTGGAGCCAGGTGAGAGACTCGCGGTCGTGAACTGGGTGGGACTCCCACCAGTCCAAAGCTGCCCCTCGCAGCTGTCCTGCTGCGTACAAGACGCGCTCACGATCATCGCACTGGGCGATGTCCAGCTGACGCTCCACTGCACGGAGCCAGTCGTCGGCCTGAAGAGGGTCGGACGTGTGAGAAAACGTCGGCGGGTGACCCCTCAGGAACTCAGCACGCCTGTCGCGAGGCTGCGGCGGTGGAGGAGGCGGAGGCTGAGTGTGAGCGTGCTGAAGAGCCTGAACGGTGTTGTTCAGGGTAGCCATCATCTGCATCTGGAGCTGGAAGTACTGCTCCGGAGTCAGAGGCGGAGGCATCGGGATCCCAGTACCCTGGTTGTTCTGACCCTGCTGCTGGCCAGAACCGGAACCGGTGCTCCTGGTGTTCACCATCTGATTTGAACAAAAGATTTCACGAGTAAGGATATTGCAAGAATAAACTCAGATGGATATGATAACTCTTTGCGGAAAAAGACTCAGCCATGATAAAGTAGACAGGATAGAGTTGACTGTTTTACCCCCAACGATCTAACTCATTTTATTAATTAGTTAACTTTAATCATCAGAGTGATTTTCTTTAAATAAATTTAAACTACTAAGCTATGCAATCAGTCAAAAATCCAAATCAAACATGTAGCATAATGACAAGCAAACAATTTTCACAACTTAGCCGAGTTTAGCAAAAGACTCGACTAACACAACGCGTCGTAGAACGTGCTATTGTTTTATTATAAAAAGGTCACCTAGCTAACTCATGGTGGTCAGATGACTGGTTCAGGCCAAATCTACGAGAACTATTCTTCAGAGAGAAAAATCAAGGCAAGAAGGGTAAAAAGTCAAAGAAGTCAAGGGGTATAATAGTAAAATAGTTTCAGCAGTCAAGGATTGGAGAGAAGAAGTCCTAAAACTCGACCAGTCCTATCTAGGCTTCGTCCTACAGTCGATACGGCTCTGATACCACTCTGTAACACCCGGTTTATAAAAGAACATAAACCGAGCAATCATATACGTGCCAGGATCAAGTCACATGTATATACAACAGAATGAATAGTATATCATAGCACATATCACGTAAAAAGACATAATAAAGCGAATACGAATGTTATTTATTACAATAATGACAAAATGTCTGATACAGCGGAAGCGAAGTACAAAAATACGATAAAGCTCTCTGAAGCTGAAGCAGGGCGCCACAGGGACGTCGACTGGGAGACGAAGCACCTAGAAGTCCTCATAATCCTGGTAGCGCTGGACGAACTCCCTCGTGTCGGCAGGAACTGAGCAGCAGTAGCATAGCCAAGAGGAAAAAGTAGAGAAGAGGCAAGGGTGAGTACACAACTTGTACTCAACAAGTATAACACAAACTATGAGGTTCTAGGCTGGCTGACTCAACTGCATTAGCTTTTAAGTGTTGGCAAAATTTTATCAAAGCTATTTACTACGAGTTGATGAATTACCATTGACCCAGTTACATAGAAATTAATCAGAATTAATTATGAAACTACTGAGGACCATACCAAAACCAAACCACCAAGGAAAACCCCGAGAAGCACCTCCCTCGTCGGAAGGAGATAACTTCACTAATCAAAAGGAGGATCTGGGCCGCTCATAACCGTGAGCACGGCTAGTATACCAGTTTTACACTCTGCAGAGGTTGCACATCTTTACCCACAAGTCGTGAGCTACGCCAGTTGTTCATCACACTTCCTTAGGTGAGATGGCCAGCGACTCACTACGAGGCCTTTAAAAAGAATCTCGTTGGTAAGGCGTAACCGCGAGAGTTAGGTCGGCGACGATGGGGCCCACCTCCGGGGGTACAAGCACAGGAGCGCAATCCAAGCACAGACCAAGCCGGAGGAGCAGGGACCATTGAAGCTTACTACTCTTGCCCCGCAGGTAAGTTACTCCAAACCAAAAAGATCTAATTATTACGCCAAGTCTATCCCATTCTAGCCTTGTGGTAGCGCTGTTGTCCCAGGTTGTCGCTCTATGAACCGGTCCTTATGGAGAGTGGCCAACCAAGCACTAAGCACCGTGCTGGCCCCCTAAACCATGTTTCTAACAAAACCAGTTTTAACGAGACGTGAGCCACTCAAGCCACACAGAGTGCCACTCTCAGAATTAAGTTCAAGTAAACCATTAATCAATTTAATTAAAAAGGACCAGAGTGTGTTATAGCGCAGCAACCTAGCACAACTAACCAAAATGCAACCCAAGGATATATTTAAAGGATATAACTGGCTAGGAAATCCTTAAAGGCATACAGTATTAAAATGCAGTATGAAAATGTATTTAAAAGTGATGGGTTGTTCATGTTACACTTGCCTTCCTCGTACTGCTCTGGCTACTGCTCAAACTGCTCGGAAGACGGCTGCTCCGGGTACTGATACTGGGGCTCCTCAGAAGGATCAACGTCTACTCACGAACACATGGCCAAAACAAAGCACGAAATAAGCATACAGGCAAACACTAACAAAAACTAAGAAACAGTACATCAATACATAAAAACAGCAAGAAAAACTAAGCTAAAACTATTCTACTCACTACAACGATCGCGTGGATATAAAGAACGCTAAAATCGGAGCTAAAACGCATAATCTAGGCTAAAAACAAGTTCTAGGGGCTTATGTGTAAGAAAACTGAAGTTTCAGGGGCTTTTTTGCTAAAACCGAGGGCTAAAACGTAAATAAACATTAAATCTAAGGGCTAACTCGCAAAAAGAACTAACCTGGACGGCGGGTTTGATATTTAAAAAGATCAGGGGCTTAAGTGAATAAAACAGGACCTCTGCGTAAATATTTTTGAATAGCTCAGGACCGCGGGTTGATTAGCAATAAAGGGAGGGGCTCTTTAGAAAAAAGTCAAGACCGAACCGGTACGCGCCGATCTGGATCGTTGGATCCAGATCTGATGGCCTGGGTTTTAAGGCCGCTGGATCTAATCTTGGCCGCTTGTTTCGGATCGAACGGCCGAGAACGGTTGGGGCGTGGGCGGCGGCGGCGGCGGCGCGCTACCGCCGGCGAGGAATCCCGCGGCGGCGCGCAGGGGAAACCCGCCGGAGTCGGGCAATCTCGATCCTCCGGGGGTCAAAACGAGCGGGGCTTTGGCCTGGGAGCAAGTACGCGCGACGGCGAACTCGACTGGGTAGACTAGGCGGCGGGTTAGGGTTCGGTCGTGGCCCGCGGCGGTGCAGGGCGGCCCTGGGTCGCCGGCGAGCGTGGCCGGGGTGCCTAGGGTGCGTCACACGCGAAGCCATCTAGCGCAAAAGGACCAGGAGACTGAGATGGTGCTCACCGAGCTCGAAATCGAGGGATGGACCGGCGCAGCAGTGCTGGCGGCGAAGTCCGGCGGCGGCGATGGCGTGGTGGTCGCGGACGGGGTGGACGCGGGGGCGCTCCGGCTTCTGGGATCCACGGGCAGCTTCGGGGAGTTCCTGCGGGGGCCTCACGGGGGTCAGGGCGGTCGGGGAACCACTGGAGGTAGGGAAACGCCGCGGCGCAGAGGCTCACCGGCGGCGAGGTCGGATCGAAATCCCTGCGCAGGGCGTGGCGCAAACTCGGAGCTGAGGCTTCCAGGAGTGCCACGGGGTCTTGGCGATGCTGCGGCGCAGTTAGCAGGGGACCGGGGTATGGCGGGGCGGCGAGGCCGCGGCGGAGCAGGGGCTCTGCGCGGCGGGGCAAGGCGAGGCGGCCGGAGCTAGGGTTTGCGGGGCGACGTGTGGGGTGGATGTGTGCAGGGGGGTCCGTGGGGTGCTAAAATAGAGGCCGGCGGGGATCCTGGGGGGTCGCGCCCGATTAGGAAGGCTTGCGAGATCTCCGGCAGGGAGAAGCGTTTTCCGTTGGCACGCTGGAGAAGGAAAGGGGGAGAAGACGGGGCCGACAAGCGGGCCCCGCTGGTCAGCGGCGTAGCGCGCGGGGCGGGCTGAGCGGCGCCGACCGATGGGCCCGGGGTGCGGTGAGGGAGAGGCTGCAGGCCGAGCGGGGGTGAGCAGGCCGTGGGACGCGGGTGAGAAAGGGCTGGGGCGCTAGCAGGCCGCGCGCGAACGGGTGGGCTGTAGCTGGACCGAGCGCGAAGTCTAGGCCGAGCCGGTTTGGCGTGGGTTGGGCCGGGCTGAGAGGGGTTGGGCTTGGGCTGCTGTTGAGCTGAAGGCTGATTTCTTCTTTGGGTTTTCCTTTCTATTTTCTCTCTCTTCTATATCTAATTCAAACAAGTTTGAATTCAAATATGAATTTGAATTCAAACCACAATCAAATAAAAGTATGCACCAGCATGAATGCAACACAAAATTTAAACCTATGATAAATTTTAATTACTTAAAGAACAAAATTGAATTAAATGCCCTACTAAACACAACAAACCTTAGAAAATTAAATAAAGCCAATTTAAATTTACTAATAAATGCTGAAATTTAAATTAGGGTGTTACAAATTCATGGGAACGCTTTGTCATGCCTGCAAAACAATTCAAGTGCACAATCTACCCCCAAGGTGATAGTCGGGAGTAGAGACAATTGCCAACAAACCTACCATTCCTAAGATCTCAATTTGTGGCATAGCTAGCTTAGCGAAAAAAAATAAAAACCTAGTGAGTGTACGTGTGTGCCAGTGTAAATGCAAATGAGAGGAAGGTATATAAACAAAGACAATGTTTACACCTAGTTCTAAACACCATGTTTACAACTAGGTTGCCAAACTTCTCCATATCCACAAAGACTTATTTAAAGGTCAAAACACCATGTCTATCCCAAGATCAATAGGCCTTCATAGCACAAGAAAAAATAAAGCGCATTGCAAAGCTTATAAACCAACCAAATGCAACCTCATAGCTTGGTTTATAAAACTGAATGATGATGGTCTTCAATCATGTCTAAACACCATGTTTACACAAGATTGCAAAAAGGAAAATGCTCACGTCAAGCATTAACATGGATATGAAAGCTTTCATCAATAAAGTTCTACCGAAGGATCAAGCTAACAAAATGAAAGTGAGGACAATGAGGTGGATGCAAAATGTAAATGCAGTGCAAAGTGGAGAATAAAATGCACATGAGGTGGGAGAACAATATGGTCAAACAAAATGATGTGACATGAAAATATGGAGGTCCTAAAACAAAAAGAGAGTTATCCTAAGTTAACTAGCCACAAGTTTAGAATCAAAGGGTGGTGCAATGCTTCATAAATATCTCTAAAAAGGACACAAAGAAAAAGACTCAAGACACTAATAGGCACACAAAAAGGTCTACAAGTTTCCTGAGATCAAATAACAAAGTGCTCCCTCAATAACATTTAGAATGAACAACATGAAGTTGTGGTTTTTATTAGAGCAATGGTACAATGTTACTTGATATTCCGATTAAAGAGTGCAATGTAGACGGTCATATTTATATATATAAAATAAAAGATCGGGTTGCCTCCCGCAAAGCGCTTCATTTAGAGTCATAGAGCTCGACTTTCTTACATACCTTCTCATTGATGCGAAGCCATGGTCCTTCATGCAAGAGGTGAAGGTGTTCCATGCAGCTCTTATTCCACTTCCCATATTGGACATGATCAATCACGCTTAATGGAAAACTTGCCCAATCGTCTCTCACATCATGGTCACCTCCTTCTTTGTTGTCCTTCGTCGCTACTTTTCTTTTCATGGATTTTCCTCTCTGTCCAGATTGGGAATTGCGCCAAACAATTGATCCAATGCAAGGTGCACAAAATCTTCTTTCCAACAAGTCTTCATTTGCCCAAAATGCATTCCAATTGAGGGAGTTATGCCCCTTTTCCCCGTCACTACAATCTGCCCCGTGCTGATTTCAGCACGTGCATCTCCGATGTTTGAGACATAGCTCCTCCCATGTGTCTTCAATTGTATTGATCATGGATGCTTTGAACCGAGGACTTGATGGAGATCCTGAATATTCAACTTTCTTGCATTGTAAATCTCTGGACTTGTGCACAAAATTGATGAGGCTTAGCGACGTCCGTTCTTGAAACTTGAAGATGTTGATGATGGTGTTCAAAATTTTGGGCACAGTTTCCCTCCTCATCATTTGAGTTTCATGTCCTGCATGGTTAGTGAAATTCAAGACTTCTCCCGACATGTGCTCTTTTAGGGTCATGAGCTTGACCAAGCGCAAAGCAAGACCGAGATTTGCAATTATTTGTAAACATATGCAACATAATCACATCCTCAATTAAATTTCATCAACAAGGCATGGTGTAATTAAATGCAGCATGTGTTTCTTGCATAGTGCGGAGCTCATTATTAGGCAGAGGTTCTTTAAGCATGAAATCAACCTTCTCAAGAAATTCTAGCCTATCATCATGAAAGGAACAAGGCATAGAATTTAAACTTTCATTCCGACTATCGGTTCGAGCATGAGATTTTTAAAGATTATCAACAAAACCAATAGAAGCTTGAGAATTCACTGTATACCTTAGCCTCGGAGCTTTTTCATACTCATTGGAGTCGTGGTGCTTTGTGCGAGATGTCATCTTGATGCACTCTTCGTGGTCCGTCGTGATTTGCTTCTCACGTCTCCATGTGTTGAATGTTGCGCTCTTGTAATCCGTCGTGGTTTGTTTGCAACATCTTCGTTTGTCGAAGGTCGACCGCTTGTGCCTTCATTTGCCAATGTCATTGGGGTTCTTCCTCTTCTCCAAGCCTCTGAATTTTATCATGTACGCTTGATGAAAACATCGCCCAAGCTCCCCTTCATTGTTGTCATTGTCATCTTTTCTATCTTGTTCTCATTGCGTTGCTCCTGCCTCTTCTTCGTGGAATCTCTCCTGTATAGTCAACAGAACATATACCAAAATATAGCTCTATTGAAAATTTTAAGAAATTACCTTTCCAACGAGTGGTCATTCGCTTTAAACGGAGTCCAAACAAGGGAGTTATGCCCGTTTCACTTTTGGCGCTGCGTGCTGTCCAGAAATTTTCAGAGTGCACAACCTTCAATGTTTTGGCCATACCCGCTTGTAAGAATCTCCGATTGACTTGGTTCTTGATTTGTTGGAACGGGAACTTCGTGGAGCTTTTGAATATCCAAAAATATGCTGCTATTTGCTTCTGGGATTGAGCAGAATATTGATGATAACAATGACTTCTTACGAATCAATCCGAAGATGTCGATGATCTTGATCTTGTGGTCTTCGGAGCGTCTTGTTGTGCATCCTTGGCTTCATGGTCATCACCATTGATTCACCAGCGAGTAGCATGGATCCAATGGTATGTCTCCATGGTTCTTGATTTGCCTAAGGTGTCGGGATCGAAGGAGGCTCCCGTGCTTTGTGTCGATGATCAGAGCGGTCTCTTTCTTTGATTGCACTCGACTGGAAGCTTCTTGAGCATCCATGGAGAAGATGGGTGGCATCATGGTTCCTGTAATCTTGTTTCCTCTAGCGTTGGTCAACTTCAAATCATCAACTTTTGTGCACAAGGTTCTCCAAACATCTTGCGACATCGTCATCACTTTCTCCATTGTTTGTTGCTGCCTCTTCTTCGTTGAATTCTTTGATCATCCTGCACAGAACATGTACCAAAATTCTACTCCATGGAAAGCCTTATGAAATTACCTTTTCAACGAGTGGTCATTGATCCCAAACGGACTCCGGATGAAGAAGTTATGGTTGTTTTACTCCGGCACTACGCTCTTGTCGGTGTCCCGACCCGGGGGTCTGGATCCCAACTAGTAAACGCTGTGTGTTTCCTCGTCCCAGATGATGATGCAAGAGGGAATCACAGTAACGCACGGTTTATCCTGGTTCCAGCCGCAGGGCCGTACGTCCAGCAAAGGGAGTGTGCGAGGGCACTGTATTATCTTGCACCCGGGGTGCTTGTAGTAGGGGATACAAGCGAGGCGAGAGAGGGAGGAAAGCTCCCAAGTCTCTGCTAGAAGTGGAGCCGGGCGAGATGAGTGCTCAGTAGTGCTGAGAGTTCTCTGAGGGAAAATCAGAGAGCCTGCTTCCAACCTTGGATTGGAGAGATCTGATCAGCCTGCGCAAAAGGAAGCCCACCCTCTCCTTTTATAGTTGTAAGGAGGGGCGGTGTACATGAGTGTAGGGGCGCGGAAGTCGTCGTTCTCCCTTGAATCGCGGGGTACAGTGGTCGAACACTGTAGGAAGTACACTGTGGGAAGGCGGCGCGTGTCGCTGTCGCCCTGGATTTCGTCCTTGGTCCCGCGGAGATGGCGGCGGCCGTCCTGCAGTATCCGGGTGATAGTAATAGTGTGGGACGGTCCCGGACCCCCTGGTCGGAGTGCGGGCGTGCACATTTAGAAGGTCCGGGAGCGCGTGGAAGTCCCGGACCCCACAAGAGGGAGGTCCGGGGTCGCGCCCGCGCATGCAGAGTGCTCCTCTCGGAAGGGCACGTGACATCGCCAGACCCCTTCCCCAGCGGGAGATGGTCTGGATGGTGGGAGTCGGCAGAACAGTAACGGGGGCGGCGCCAACTTGTCTGGTGCTGTATTGAATGCTCCATAGTGTTGCTACAGCGACCGGGGTGGCTGAGCGGTGACCGGGGTCAGTGGATGGGACGCCGATCATATCCACTGCGGGAGTGGCAGTCTGACGCTGCTCGTCCTTTGAGCCGTGGCGGAGTGGCTGGCTTTTAATGCCTTCGTACGGCGGTCGGTTGGGCGGCGGGGCCGTTTGTCCCTTGTGCCGGGAGACAGCCTCGAGCGAGGCGGAGATTGGCCACCCGCTCGAGGGCAGGTCCGCTATCCTCGAGCGAGGCGGAGATGCGTTTGCGCGGTCGAGGGTCCCGGAGGGAGCCCTCGAGCGAGGCGGAGATGAGTGACCCGCTCGAGGGTAGATCCGCTACCCTCGAGCGAGGCGGAGATTGTTCGGTGGGCCTGAGAGGGGTGCGAATGGGCCACATGCTGGGCTTCTTTGAGTCCTTTCCTTTCTTCCGGATTTGGAAGGAGGCCGGGGACCTTCGTGGGCCCAGTTGCCTTAACATGTGTTTGTGTTTTCGAAAGTGGTCTTAGTAACCCAATTAGGATGTCCCTAATTGTGGCACCCGACAGTAGCCCCCGAGGCTTTGGTCGAGTCGATGGATTCGGCCAAAGGGTAATTCGGCGATCTCTCTCTTGACGTGTTTAGTCAAAGTCGCGTACCTGCCGGGCGCGCCTGAGTGCGGGCCCAGCGGGTGTGACAACACGCCAGTTGGGATAGTACGCCCGTGCGGGGTGTACTTCGAGGCGCGCGCCTCTTTGTTTGTTTGTTTGAAGAACAAGACGTGTCCGCGCACTGAGGGGGCCAGGGCGACGGTGGCACCTGCTGCGTGGCAGCTGGTGCTTTTATCGAGCTGTCCCGTGCGCAGGGCCTTGGCCCCAGCGTTCCTGACTGCTTTGCGGCGCGCCGTTTGAGGGCAGCCGGCCAGAGCCGATGCTGCACCGCTTAGCGTCCAGGGGCTCAGCTCCGCTTTATTTCGTTCGGTCGTGTCTCGGCACGGTGACCGAGGACAACTTTTGCCCGTGGAGTGCCGTGTCGTCACGGGCGACACAAGCTTCTGCTTTCCGACCAGCTTGGAGCTTGGTGCCCGGCACAGCTATAAATAGAGGTCGTGGGGTTTCCCCTTCTTCTCCAGCCTCCCAACTCTTTCTTCCAGTATTGCCTAAATCCTGTAATGTTTCCTTTGCTCTTTCGTGACCTTCCCCCAGATGGGGTGGCCTGGCTTTTTTAGATTTTAGGTGCTAGAAGAATGCTTGCGAGCGGCAGGGAAAGACCGGAGTGGGCGTGCGCTCCATCCCCCAGGCTCAGTGGGATCAGCAGAAGAGCATTGGGCCCGTGGGGTCATGCTTCTGCGATGTCCCCTAGCCTGAAGGGGGATGGAGACACCTGACCATGGCATTCGTGCCAGGTTAGGCGGCTGTTCTTTGCATCATCCCCCCAGGCGACAAGGTTGCTCTCGGGGAGACGGTGCGGAGGGCGCTGTCCGCCAGCTCGACCCCCCACATGGTCTTCGGTGGAGGAGACGCTAGAAGAAGGCTTGCGAGGAGAGCGTCCCGCTGGACCCGTGAGGCCTGGGGGCCGCTTCTCGCATCCCTAGCAGCCTCGCTGTTGCGTCAGCTAAGGGCTTGGTGCCTTTCTTCGTCTCTTGCTCCTCCCCAAGACAGGGAAAATTGCCATGCAGGTGGCAATGTGTTTGTATCTTTCGATGGCTTCGCGCCGGCAACCCTTTGTAATCTTTATTTGCATTATGAGCAATAAAGTCCCCCTTTTTCTCCTACGGAGGAGATTACCGAGGGTACAGGGGCGTATATAGAGTTTACGACCCTCGAATATGTGTGAAGTCATTTTCGCGGGGGCGCGTCAGCGCACCCGCGGGTGTAGCCCCCGAGGCCTTGGAGGAGATTTTGTGCTCGTCCAAGGGCTGTAAACATCGTCCCACCGGGTAGCTTTGCTGCGGCGGCTGCCCTGCACCTTTTTCAGCCGGCATCGGCACTCTTTCAGTCGGCCTCGGCATTCTCAGAGCTGGTACAGCGGCCCGGCGTCCAGCTTGACCCTCAGGGGAACGTACGCTAATAGCGGTGGGTTCGGTTTACGCGTAGAGTTTCACAAGTGACGGTTGTTGATTTATTCGAGGGTGTGGTTGGAGCCGTGGTGTGCGGGGAGCCCCCGAGCCTAGGCCCACATGAGGGCGTTCAGGGGAATCCTCGACTCTGATTACGACCCTCGTCGCCCTTCCGCAGGGAGGTCAGGGGAATCCTCGACTCTGATTACGACCCTCGTCGCCCTTCCGCAGGGAGGAGGGGAGAAGCGCACCATGCTACCCGTGCCCGGGCCGCGAGCTATGGTTGCTTCAGTGAGCTATTAGCGGATTTGTTCAAGCAGACGTCCGTGCCCCGTTCGATAGGGGTCGGCTGGTGGTCCATAGACACGTCTCATAAAGCGCTTGCGAGGGTTCGCTAGGCGGGGCTCGAACACATTCGGTAGGGTTCGAGGGCTCGATGCTCTCCCTTGATGGGATCCCCCTTCTAGGCACCCTTGACTGGCCTTGAACGCTGCGTAGGATGTCTCAAACTCCACGTTCGATGGTAGCTTGTACGGCACGTCCTTGCAGTTCCTGACTCTGGCGATCTGAGGCGCCTGTCGAACCCCCCGAAGGGCCAGGCTTCGAACCCCTAATCAGTAAGGCCTCGGAATGCGATTCCCTCGGGGGTAAAGGGACCCCTGAAGGAATATTCCGTCTTGGTTTGAAACGACGCAGAGTCGCGAGTCGTGCGCGCGGGTCTTCCGCTGGTGGTGGGCGAACGTGGCCCGATTCGTGCGGTGCGGCGTGGGTGCGCCTTTTCAGGCGTCGGCCTCGGGCAGACGGAGCGGCGGGGGCGGCGGCTGACGGATGGGATAACACAACAG
The DNA here is from genome assembly GCF_016808335.1 of Panicum virgatum. Lineage (NCBI taxonomy): Eukaryota > Viridiplantae > Streptophyta > Magnoliopsida > Poales > Poaceae > Panicum > Panicum virgatum. The sequence continues at coordinate 33,394,192 of NC_053140.1, read as the reverse complement.
TCGCGTCGCGCCCGCCGGTTACCGTGCCGCATTTATCACTGCGTGCGCGCATGGGAAACTCCGCGGTCGTGGGGCCCACCCGTCAGTGGTAGCAAAATCTACCGCATTGAATGCGGTAGATTTGGGCCGTGGCTGTGGGTGCGCCCCCCGTGGTAAATAAATACGGAGAAGGGGATGTTTTGGGTTCACCTGGCCATTTGCCTCCATCCTGCTTCGCCTTCGCCTTCTCCGCCTTCATCGCTTCCTGAACCCGTAGCCAAGAGCGAGAAGGAGAAAAGAGAAAGAGAGAGAGAGACTTAGCCATCTCCGAGCCTTCCTTTTTCCCATCCCCCCACGACTTTCGGAGATGTCTGACATCCAGGAGCCCTTGCCATGGGGGAAGTCCTCCGCCACCGTCGCGGTTCTGGAGCAGCTGGTCGCCGATCGGCTGCTGCCGCGGAACCCCGACGCGGGGTTGCCGGCGTGGATTTCCCCGCCCCCAGATGAGTCTGAGCCGAAGCCCCCGCAGGGCTACGTCGTAAGCTTCGTGCGCCTCCACGAACGGGGCTTCGGCGTCCCCATCAGCAAGTTTATGAGGGCCCTGTGCGAGTACTACGGAGTGGAGCTGCACAATTTCAGCCCCAACTCCATCTCGCAGGCGGCGGTCTTCGTCGCCGTCTGCGAGGGGTACCTCGGCATCGACGTCCACTGGGATCTTTGGATCCACCTGTTCCACGGCGAGCTCTTCGTCGAGAACGCGCGGAACCAGCCGAGGCGGTTTGCGCGCGCCGGTGGCCTGACTCTTCACGTCCGCCCGAACCGGAGGAACCTCTACATCAGCAGCAAGATGACGACAAACAACTCTGGGTGGAGCCGAGGGTGGTTCTATCTCCGAAACTTCAGCGGTGCGCTCCCGGCGTTTACCAACAAGGTTCTTCGGGAGCGTCCGGCGAAGTGGGACTGGGGGGTGTCGCCCCCAGCTCAACAAGCCAGGCTCGAGGACCTCACCGACGCGCTGGCGCGTTTGGCGAGGAAGGGGTTGACGGCGGCGGCCGTCATCGCGAACTTTCACCGGCAGAGGGTGATCCCCCTGGTGGAGAGGGCCCTGCCGATTTACCAACTCACCCCCGGGAGCAAGGTCGAGGGCTCGAGGACGTCTAGCAAGCTTCTTTCCCACACTAATGCTGCTCGAAGGGCGAAGTACGCGGTGGCGGATTTTCCCCAAGATCCCGCGGATCTGTGGAGGATCAAGATGCGCCCCGAGCCGGGGTATATTTCCCTGGTGAGTTTTGGCTTCGAACTCGTCGTGCGTCGTGTAGTTCCTTTCCCTGACCCCATTTCGTGTGTGTTGCATAGGGGTTAAGATGTGGCATTTCGAGGCCCCCAGCCCCAGAACAGCGTCTGATCAATCGCCTCCACGCGGAGAAGATGAAGAGGCGGAAGGACGCGGCAGAGGCAAAGGCCGAGCGGAAGAGAAAAAGGAAGGCGGCGCACAACAAAGCGCGCCAGCTCACCCGGGCGGAGGGGAAGCCGCAGCCCGCCACACCTGAGTCCTCGGAGGACGACGAGGAGGAGGCCTCGGATGCCGAGGACCACGCTCGGAGGAGCGATGGGGAAGGTGCGCGCGCGAGCCCCCCACCGTTCTACCTGTGGGATGAGGAAGAGGGAGCAACCGTGGCGCCAGAGGAGCCGGGGGCCGTAGCGGGGTCATCGGCGAATCCCTCCCTCGAGGGTGTGGTGCGGGGGTCATCCACGCCGGGGACCGGCGAGGGGTCGCCTGCGCCCCAGGTGCTGACCCGTGGCTACGAAGCCGCGGGGGGAGAGGAGTCGTCCGCGTTGGCGGCCTCGAGCCGTCGGGCCGACACGAGGGGAGCGCCATCGGGGCATTCTTCGAGGGACAGCTCGATGCCCCAGGCTCGAAAGAGCACCACGAGGAAAAGGAGCATGAGTGCTCGATCTGGGTAGGTTTTTTAGATTTCATTTTTTGTTACGTATTCGGTAGATTTCTCGATCCTGCTTAACTTGCGTCTCTTGATTCCCAGCCCCGGGGCCGTTCCCAAGGATGCAGTGCGGCTTGCCCCGGTCAAGGCTCTCAAGACCGGGTCTCGCAGCACTCCGCACACGGCGCCGCAGCCTCAGCCCGCCGTGGATCTCGAGGCGGCGGCCGCTAGGCTACGGGAGGCCATGGCCCGAGGGACCCAGGCGGCGCAGCAAGCCCGGGCACAAGAGGAGGGCGACGCCGGCCAGAGTGGCGCAGAAGCGGCTGCTCAGGCGGCCGACGCCAAGGAGACCGGCAAGGGCGGTGCCGGTGGCGTCGCCCAAGCGGCCATAGGAGTTGCGGCCGGTCAGGGCGATGCGGACAGCGCCGCCTGACCGGTCACAGAAGGAGAAACTGGCGGGGACGCGCAGGAGCGCCCTGCCGGTCAAGCAGCAGAGGAGGCCCTCGTGTTCGAGCCCTCGAGGGCCGAGGACGAGGGCCTCACAGAGGACATGGCCCAAGAGGCACCAGGGGTAGGAGGAACCCCCATCTCGGAGCCCACCGAGGCCCGGGACGAGGGTACCGTCGCAATAGTGCCCGTGCCAACGGCGTAGGAGGGCGCGACGGTGGTGGTGGAGCTGCCGGACAGCAGCGGGGAGTACGGGGACTCGATGGATATCGACCCCGCTGCTGCGGCGAGCGCCGCCGCCCACATCGTCGAGTTCGCGTTGGCCAGTGCGGGCGTGCTCGAAGCGGGGGCGTCCGAGGGGAGCCACCTCGGGGTGATCGTCCCGTCCGGTGTCCCCTCAGAGTTCCTTCGCAAGGAGCAGGAGGAGGAGGAGGCCTGGAACAAGCAGATGGGCGTCGGGCGCGAGATCTTGCAGGCCCTCGACCGCGCCTATCAGCTCCATCAGAATGCAGATTACCAGGTCAGCCAGGTAAGTATTTCCCCCCGGAAATTGCTTCGGTTTGGTTTTAACTTTTCGCGCGTCTTCACCCACGCCGTCCCCCTTTGTAGCAGCTGAGGGAAATCTCGCGCGAGAAGAGCGCCGAGATGAACCGGCTGTACTCCCAGATGAGCCAGCTCGGGCAACACAACGCCGAGCTGGTGCTCAAAAACATCGATGCCAACACAAAAATGGCCGATCTGGGAGCGCGTCAGCGGGCGCTGGAGGAGGAGCTGGCTCGGGTGGCTGGTGAGCGAGACGTCCAGAGGGCGGCAGCGGAGGAGAAGGCCCAAGAGGCCGAGGCACAAGCTGCCGAGCTGCAGCGCCTTCGGACGGCGCTCGAGGAGAGGGCTCGTGAGGCGGAGGGGCAGAGCGCTGAGCTGCAGCGCCTCAGTGCGGCGCTTGAGCAGCAGAAGGGCGAGCTCCTCCGTAAAGAGGTGGCCGTGGTTGCGCTCGCCGGGACCCTCCAGGAACAGGGTGTGGCCCTCGAAGAGAGGGAGGTGACCCTCCAAAACATAGGGGCTACACTTAAGGAAAAAGAAGCCTCCTTGTCCTCGCTCGAGGAGGCCGCCCGTACCCAGAGGGAGGAGGCGCAGAAGAACATAGCGGGTGAGTACCTTCGATTTTCCGTCGATTTGTTTATTTTCGTAGCTGATGTTGATTTTTTTGCTCAGAGCTGAGGCAGAAGGTGGCGGACGAGACCGCGGCGAAGGAGGCGGTCCACACCGCGCTCACGGCGGCACAAATGGAGTTTGCTGAGCTAGAGCAGACCGCCGTGAGTGTGTGTCAAGAGCCCGAGGGGGAGGGTGCCGTCTCGGGCAGCTCGGTGATCAGCCGCCTGCGCGCGCTAGGCGGCCGGATTGCCGAACACGCCAAGAGTACCTTCCGCCTCGGTGTCCTGTGGGCTCTTGCCGTGGCCTCGACGCATTACCTCATGGATCTCCAGAGGGTGTCGTCGGGGTACGTCGTCCTGGATGATGCTGACGCAGACGCCGCATCGGCCATCATGGATGAAGCCGACGCAGCCGCAGAGGAGTTCGCCACCGTCCTTGCCGAGAAGCTCGAGGCGGACATCCCTCCCATCGCCGAATTCGACGCCCCTGGAGACTCGCAAGGGGGGGATGGTAGCCTGTAGGACTGTTGGGCCTCGAAACCCATGTAAATAGATTAGTGTTTATATCGTAGTCGCACTTTGTAATCGCACTTTATGAATATAAAGGATTTTGTTTCGTAATTTGAATGTGTGGCTCGTCGAGGCCTTGTGTGATCGAGCCTGTGTTCCTTTACTCTATTTCCGTGTTCTTCGTATGCGACTTAGATAAACATCTACGAGGAAGTTCGCGTTCATAAGCAACGTAGGCGTAGGGTGGTGAGGGGGGTGCCGTATCCCGGAGGCGTAGGCGGCCCCACGACTCGGCCAGCCCCGTACCGTAGTTGCTTACGCCTCGCGTCCATTTTTTCCAAGAATACGAGAAGCTTAGGGTCGAAACGGAAATATTTCGAAAAACATTGGCGACTTTTTGGGGACGTTCGGGGGTTCCCCCCGTAGTAGCCCCCGAGGGAGGCTCGACTTTGCTGAGGGTAAAGCCGGGCGTACCTCAATGTTCGTGCGCGCCCGAGCCCTCGAGGGTCGGGAAGGTTCCCAAAAAGCGATAAGTGAAGCGTGCTTCCTTATTATTTCAAGAAATTGAAAATGCGATTACGAACAATAGAGAAATAGCTTGAAATGCTAAGGGTAAAAACGACGTAGCTGTTGTATGTTCCAAGCGTTGGTGAGGACTTCGCCGTTCTCGTTTGCCAGCTTGTACGTGCCGGGCTTGAGCACCTCGGCAATTATGTACGGTCCTTCCCATGGAGGTGAGAGCTTGTGGCGGCCCTTGTTGTCCTGTCGAAGCCTCAGCACCAAGTCCCCTTCGTTGAGGTCTCGGCGCCGGACCCTCTGCGCTTGGTACCTTCGTAGGGACTGCTGGTAGCGCGCGGAATGCAGGAGTGCCACGTCTCGAGCCTCGTCCACTTGGTCCAGCGAGTCTTCGCGAGCTCGCTGGTTTCGTTGCTCTTGATATGCCATGAGCCTTGGCGATCCGTATTCCAAGTCGGTGGGGAGGATGGCCTCGGCGCCATAGACGAGGAAGAACGGAGAGAAACCCGTAGCTCTGCTCGGGGTCGTCCTCAGACTCCAGATGACCGAGGGTAGCTCTGTGAGCCACCTTCGGCCGAACTTGTTCAGCTTGTTGAAGATCCTCGGCTTTAGTCCTTGGAGGATCATGCCATTGGCACGCTCCACTTGCCCGTTCGTCTGTGGGTGTGCCACAGCTGACCAGTCCACACGTATGTGGAAGCTGTCGCAGAACGCCAAGAACTTCTTGCCTGTGAACTGGGTGCTGTTGTCGGTGATGATCGAGTTCGGGACCCCGAACCTGAAGACGATGTCGGTGAAGAATTGGACTGCTTGCTCGGATTTGATCTTGCCGATGGGTCGAGCCTCGATCCATTTGGAGAACTTGTCGACCGCCACCAGCAAGTGGGTGAAGCCCCCGGGCGCCCTCTTCAACGGACCGACGAGGTCCAGCCCCCACACGGCGAACGGCCACGTGATGGGGATGGTCTGCAGAGCATGGGCCGGGAGGTGTGTTTTCGGGCATAGAACTGGCATCCCTCGCAAGTCCGCACGACATCAGTGGCGTCGGCGACCGCGGTGGGCCAGTAAAAGCCTTGCCGAAATGCGTTACCCATGAGGGTGCGTGGCGCGGCGTGGTGGCCGCAGACGCCAGCATGGATGTCGCGGATCAGCTCCTTGCCCTCGGGGATGGGAATGCAACGTTGCAGGACACCCGAGGGGCTACGCTTGTGTAGCTCGTTGTCGATTAGAACGAAGGACTTGGCCCGCCTGGCAAGGCGTCGCGCCTGAGCGCGGTCTGAGGGTAGGACCCCTCGAACCATCCAGTCGAGGTACTGAACGCGCCAGTCTCGCGAAGCGGGGGCCTCGTCAACTTCCATCGCTTCGGCCTCGTCCGCGGAGGTTGTCCCGAAGTCAGTATCCATGGGCTCGACCCCGTCCGCCGGGGGGTTCCCGCCGGAGGGCCCGGCGGACGAGGGGCCTGACTCCGTCGGTTGATTGAACTCGACGGAGGGCCTGGGGATGTCGTGAGCGAAGATGTTCGGGGGGACGGTGGTCCGCCCCGAGGCTATCTTGGCCAGTTCGTCCACGTCCTCGTTGTACTTGCGCGGGACGTGATTGAGCTCGAGGCCGTCGAATTTGTCCTCGAGGCGGCGTACTGCGTTGCAATACGCCTCCATCTTCGGGTCGTGACAGCTGGACTCCTTCATTACTTGGTCGATGACGAGCTGAGAGTCACCGCGCGCGTCGAGGCGTTTTACGCCGAGCTCGATGGCGATGCGGAGGCCACCGAGGAGGGCCTCATACTCCGCCATATTGTTCGAAGCAGGGAAATGCAAGCGGATCACATACCGCATGTGTTCTCCGAGAGGTGAGATGAAGAGGAGGCCGGCTCCGGCTCCAGTTTTCATCACCGACCCGTCGAAGTACATAGTCCAGCATTCGCCCCGGATTTGTGATGGGGGTAGCTGAATGTCCGTCCATTCAGCCACGAAGTCAGCCAAGATTTGGGACTTAATTGCCTTGCGGGGGGCGTAGGTGAGTGTCTCTCCCATCAGCTCCACAGATCATTTGGCGATTCTTCCCTCGGCTTCCCGGTTGCGGGCTATCTCTCCCAAGGGGAAAGACGAGACCACGGTGACGGGGTGGGCCTCGAAGTAGTGACGCAGCTTGCGTCGAGCCAATACTACTGCGTAAAGCAGCTTCTGAATCTGTGGATAGCATGTCTTGGTTTCAGACAATACCTCGCTGATATAGTACACCGGCCGCTGGACGGGCAGAGCTTGACCCTCCTCTTGTCTTTCCACAACGATCACCGCGCTAACCACTTGGGTCGTCGCGGCCACGTATAGATAGAGGGGCTCGCCGTCCGTAGGTGGTGTAAGAATGGGAGCACGGGTGAGCGATGCCTTCAGCCTTTCGAGGGCTTCTTGAGCTTCGGGGGTCCACGTGAAGTGCTCGGTTTTCCTCAAGAGTCGATACAGGGGTAAGCCTTTCTCGCCGAGACGCGAGATAAAACGGCTAAGGGACGCTAGGCATCCCATGACCCTCTATACCCCCTTTAGGTCTCGGATCGGTCCCATCCGAGTGATGGCCGAGACTTTGTCAGGGTTGGGTTCGATGCCCCGCTGGGAGACAATGAAGCCCAAGAGCATGCCTCGAGGCACTCCAAACACGCACTTCTCGGGGTTAAGTTTTACCCCTTTGGCTCGTAGGCAATCGAATGCGATCCTGAGATCAGCAACCAGGTCATCCGCCTTCTTGGTTTTGACAACAATGTCATCGACATATGCCTCTACGCTCCGCCCGAGTTGGTCTCCGAAAACGTGGAGCATACACCATTGATAGGTGGCTCCGGCGTTTCTGAGGCCAAAGGGCATCGTAACGTAGCAGTACATGCCGAAAGGTGTGATAAAAGAAGTCGCGAGCTGGTCGGACTCTTTCATCTTGATTTGGTGGTAACCGGAGTAAGCATCAAGAAAGGATAAGAGCTCACATCCCGCAGTAGTATCTACAATCTAATCGATTCGTGGCAAAGGAAAGGGAACCTTCGGACATGTCTTATTTAGACTAGTGTAATCCACACACATCCTCCAGCTTCCACTCTTTTTCTTTACTAATACTGGATTAGCTAGCCACTCGGGATGGAATACCTCTTTGATGAATCTGGCCGCCAGAAGTTTTCGCAACTCCTCGCCAATCGCTCGGCGCTTGAGCTCGTCGAAGCGTCGTAGGTGTTGCTTCACTGGCTTGGAGTTGGGTCGGACATCAAGAGAGTGCTCGGCGACCTCCCTCAGTATGCCAGGCATGTCCGAGGGGCTCCACGCAAAGATATCTGTGTTGGCGCGGAGGAAATCGACGAGCACCACTTCCTATTTGTCGTCGAGGGTGGCGCTGATCTGCAACGCCTTGCCGTCGGAGTGGATCGGGTCGAGGGGCACCTTCTTGATACCCTCGGCAGGTTCGAAGCTCCCGGCATGTCGGTGCGTGGAATCCAAGGCCTCGCTTGCCATTTTGTCGAGGGTGGCTGCGAGGGCCTCGTCTTCCGCTTGAGCTTCCGCGCGCTCTACGCACTCGACGTCGCACTCGTAGGCGTGCTCGAACGAAGAGCCGATGGTGATGACGCCCTTTGGTCCCGGCATTTTGAGCTTGAGGTAGGTGTAGTTGGGGACCGCCATGAACTTGGCGTAGCAAGGACGGCCAAGGATGGCGTGGTAGGATCCTCGAAACCCCACCACCTCAAAGGTGAGTATCTCCTTGCGGAAGTTGGCTGCCGTGCCGAAGCAGACAGGCAGATCGATCTGGCCGAGGGGTTGGACCCGCTTCCCCGGTGTAACGCCGTGGAACGGCGACTTGCTGGGGCGTAGCTTGTCCAGTCCGATCCCCATGAGCTCCAAGGTGGGGGCGTACATGATGTTGAGGCTGCTGCCTCCGTCCATGAGCACCTTGGAGAAGCGGGTGTTGCCAATGATGGGGTCGACAACGAGCGGATACCGTCCCGGATGCGGGACGTAGTCGGGGTGGTCCTCGCGGCCAAAGGCGATGGTGTCCTTCGACCAGTCGAGGTAGGATGGCGTGGCCTTGGTGACGGAAAAGACTTCGCGGCGCTCACGCTTGCGCTGCCGAGAAGTCATATTCGTTGTCGTTCCTCCGAAGATGAAGAAGGCGTTCTCCACTGGGGGGAACTCGTCATCTCCACCTTTGTCGCCAGCATCCTTCTTCTTGTCTTCGTCGCGATGCGCGACGCGGTTGTAGTATTTCTTGAGCATCTCGCACTGCTCGAGGGTATGGTTGACCGGGCCCTTGTGGTAAGGGCACGGCTTCTTAAGCATGTCGTCGAACTGGCCACCACCGCCTCGAGGGGGGCCTCGAGGCCCTTTGCGGTCCGGGGCGGCTGCGAAGGCCTCCTCGGAGTCCTCTGCCCGCCCCAACCCACGCTGGTTTGGCGGGGCCGGCTTCTTACCCTTCCTCCCCCGCTTCTGTTTCTTGGCGGGGGCGTCGAGCTTAACGTTGCCGCCCTCCGCGGGCGCATCGTCCTTGCGCTTGCTCGATTTGTCGTCGAAGATGGCACCAACTGCCTCCTCGCCGGCGGCGTAGTTGGTGGCAGCATCGAACAACTCGTTGGTGTTAACGGGTCGGCTCCTCGCAAGCTCATGCACCAAGTTCCTGCACGTCGTACCCTCGAGGAAAGCGTTGATGACCTCGACATGGGTGACGCTGGGGAGCTCGGTGCACTGCTTGGATAAGCGTCGCACATAGTCATGCAGGGACTCGCGGGGCTTCTGGCGACACCCCTTGAGGTCCCAGGAGTTCCCAGGGCGTACGTACGTGCCCTGGAAATTGCCCACGAAGATGTGGACCAAGTCGGCCCAGTTGTAGATCTGATCCGCAGGCAAGTGCTCGAGCCACGTTCGTGTGGCGTCAGCAAGATGAAGAGGAAGGTTGCGGATGATGACCGCGTCTTCCGTCGCGCCGCCTAGCTGGCACGCTAGGCGGTAGTCGTTGAGCCAGACTGCAGGATCAGTCTCGCCCGAGTATTTGACGAGGGTGGTGGGTTGTCGGAAGCGCGGGGGAAAAGGCGCGGTCCGGATCTCCCGGCTGAACACCCGGGTGCCCGGAGGCTCCGGTGACTCACCCCTGTCATGCTCAGGGTCGAAGCGTCCACCCCGTCGAGGGGTGTACCTCCTGCCGTTGATGACGTTGCGGGCGTCGCCGTCGCCAGCATGCCCGCGAGTGTCGTGGATTCGCTCCCTTACGGGAACTCTTCCGATGCGCTCGTGTACCGGGGGTTCCCTCGCGCCGGGCGCTACGGCTGCCTTGCCCTTCCCTGCTGGGGGTGTGTGCACAGAAACCTCACGGTCCTGGTGCGCAGTCCCATCACACTGCTCCGGGGCCTTCGAGCACATACGAGACGCAGAGCTCTCGGCCTGCTACACGGCAGCTTGCTCAATGAGTTCCTGTGCCTCGCGGCGCAGGTTACGACCCGAAGGTGTCGATGGCTCAGACATAGCTTGAAGTAGATAGGCCACAGCGACGAGTTTCTCGCCGGCTGTTTGAAGTTCAAGAGACATGTCGACATTGTCGTCGGCCAGGATGCGCCCCCGGGCAACACGTCCCGTCGCCCGGGCGTGTGCACCAGGCACGATACGCTGCTGCTCGAGTGCGGCGCGTAGCTCCTGGGTTTGCCGACGCTGCTCGTCGAGCTTGGCTTGAAGCTCGTTGAGCTGCGCCAGTTGAGCTTGTCGCGCCGCTGAACTTGACGAGGAAGGGGCTGAAGGCGGGACCACCGGCTGCTTTGCCCGTACGTCCGCCCCGCCGTCCTCGTCGTTGGCTGGAGCATTGTCGTCTTGCTCATCCGCGAGGTCCGCCATGAAGCATTCCCTGGAAGGATCGAAATCCCCCTCGCTGGAGTCTTCGGAGCAGGTGAGGCAGTAGGCCGTCGCCAGCTGGAACGCGCGGAGAGCGTTGGGGTCGCGGACCCTGGAGTAGTCCTCGGCCTCCTCGGCCGTGAAGTTGTTCATGAAGAAGTCGACGTCGTCGGCGATCGAGCTCGCCGTCCCGGGGTAGGATTCGTCGAGGGACGACGCGATGAGGTTGCGGATTGATAGAAGATTATGACCCGGCAGATCCTCATACTCGGCGAAGTTAGTGCTGATCGAAGAGGCGTAGGTGCGAGCGGCAGTATTGCGCATCCCGAAGGGGAAGGGCGAAGGCGAGGTCGAGCCCACCCTGGGAGGCACTAGCGCCGCTGCGGATGACGGTGCCGGCACAGATGATGCCGAGGCACGTGATGGCGGAACGGTAGCCCCGTTCGCCTCGATGGTGAGTTGCGACATGCCAGCCTCAACCCACGTGGGGGAGCTGTGGCGTGCCGCACGACGCCGCTCTGCGCGTGCTTGTCGCGAACGCTTTCCCGAGCGCCCGTTGCGCCGGGCTGGCGTAGTCGGAGCGATGAGGTTGCGTTCGGAGGAGAGGAGCTGCATGAGGTGACCGTTGCCGGTTGCCCTGAACTCGAGACTCCCGAACGAGATCACGCGTCCCGATGGGAACGGATCCGAAACACCCATAGGGTATGGGTTGGATCTGCTCACCATTCCTGGAGATCAAATGGGAGAAAGAGAGAAAATGTCATGCAGACGTCCCCCTACCTGGCACGCCAACTGTCGGTGTCCCGACCCGGGGGCCTGGATCCCAACTAGTAAATGCTGCGTGTTTCCTCGTCCCAGATGATGATGCAAGAGGCAATCACAGTAACGCACGGTTTATCCTGGTTCCGGCCACAGGGCCGTACGTCCAGCAAAGGGAGTGTGCGAGGGCACTGTATTATCTTGCACCCGGGGTGCTTGTAGTAGGGGATACAAGCGAGGCGAGAGAGGGGGGAAAGCTCCCAAGTCTCTGCTAGAAGTGGAGCCGGGCGAGATGAGTGCTCGGTAGTGCTGAGAGTTCTCTGAGGGAAAATCAGAGAGCCTGCTTCCAACCTTGGATTGGAGAGATCTGATCAGCCTGCGCAAAAGGAAGCCCACCCTCTCCTTTTATAGTTGTAAGGAGGGGCGGTGTACATGAGTGTAGGGGCGCGGAAGTCGTCGTTCTCCCTTGAATCGCGGGGTACAGTGGTCGAACACTGTAGGAAGTACACTGTGGGAAGGCGGCGCGTGTCGCTGTCGCCCTGGATTTCGTCCTTGGTCCCGCGGAGATGGCGGCGGCCGTCCTGCAGTATCCGGGTGATAGTAATAGTGTGGGACGGTCCCGGACCCCCTGGTCGGAGTGTGGGCGTGCACATTTAGAAGGTCCGGGAGCACGTGGAAGTCCCGGACCCCACAAGAGGGAGGTCCGGGGTCGCGCCCGCGCATGCAGAGTGCTCCTCTCGGAAGGTCACGTGACATCGCCAGACCCCTTCCCCAGCGGGAGATGGTCTGGATGGTGGGAGTCGGCAGAACAGTAACGGGGGCAGCGCCAACTTGTCTGGTGCCGTATTGAATGCTCCACAGTGTTGCTACAGCGACCGGGGTGGCTGAGCGGTGACCGGGGTCAGTGGATGGGACGCCGGTCATATCCATTGCGGGAGTGGCAGTCTGACGCCGCCCGTCCTTTGAACCGTGGCGGAGTGGCTGGCTTTTAATGCCTTCGTACGGCGGTCGGTTGGGCGGCGGGGCCGTTTGTCCCTTGTGCCGGGAGACGGCCTCGAGCGAGGCGGAGATTTGCCACCCGCTCGAGGGCAGGTCCGCTGTCCTCGAGCGAGGCGGAGATGCGTTTGCGCGGTCGAGGGTCCCGGAGGGAGCCCTCGAGCGAGGCGGAGATGAGTGACCCGCTCGAGGGTAGATCCGCTACCCTCGAGCGAGGCGGAGATTGTTCGGTGGGCCTGAGAGGGGTGCGAATGGGCCACATGCTGGGCTTCTTTGAGTCCTTTCCTTTCTTCCGGATTTGGAAGGAGGCCGGGGACCTTCGTGGGCCCAGTTGCCTTAACATGTGTTTGTGTTTTCGAAAGTGGTCTTAGTAACCCAATTAGGGTGTCCCTAATTGTGGCACCCGACAGCTCTGTCCCGAGACATTTCAGAACGCGCAGCATTGAAAGATTTTATCATAACTCTTCACACCGATCTCTAAAATTCACGATTCTTGATGTGTTGAAAAGTAGACTTGATGGAGCTTCAAAATAATCTATTATTTGCTCATGGTACTTCTCTGATCTTGGACGAAAAACTCATTACAACAGTAACACTTTGGAGATGATGATGATCCGATCGCACGAGTTTCTTCGCGGGCATGCTTCATATCTATTGCTTGAACAAACAATTTTTCCCAAAAACATTAGTCTTTAAAATCAATTGACACGGCGGCGTACCTTATTTATCATCTTTTGCTTTGGGGAGTGGAGACTCGATAGCGGATGCTGGGCCACTAACAAAAGTTAGCACCTACCACTAAAGAGCGGGTCTTCACATAGCCATCAACTTGCTTGAGTGAGATTGGACTTGTCAAAGTACGGACGTTGAGAACTTCTCAATCGCTTTGTGTCTAGGGTTTTACCTGCATTCATGGACACAAACAAGAAACACAGGATATATGCAATAATAAAATTAGGGTTAGTCCAAAAACTAGATAGATCGCCCTAGGGTTCGTGTTGCCGATCCCCGGCAACGGCGCCAGAAAAGCTTGTTGACACTCATTAGCGCCCCGATTTGTATACCGCAAGCGGACGGTTCGTGTAGCTTTTCCCTTAGAGTATTCCCCCAAGGTTTATCAATCCGTGGATCGACAAAGAACTACCTAAGGTTTTCCATCTAATCTAACGGATCTATCCAAACATGAAGCATTGATTGCATATAAAGGGTAAACCTTTGACAGATATGAGTGATGTGTAAAAGTTGATCTCATCCATGAACATAGGCTTAATCATAGCAAAACCAAAGACCTGACTAGGCCTATCATCATCTAGTTGTAGTTCAAGCTAACGAGCAAATAAATCATGCATCTCAATCAAAAGCATCTTTAAATCAAAATCTTCAATCCGATCCTTCGATACCCCACCTACTCAGTTGCAGCGCCCTATCACAACACCCCCCTTTGGACAAAAGTACCCTGAAGCAAGTCGAAACCCCTTTGGTAGTTCCAACATGAACCTCTAGCCACCATGACTACAAGATCATGCTAAGCGATCTATATCGATAATAGATCTAAGATGAAGCAAACCCAAAGAAAAGAATGAAATTCGAAAGAGAGAACATCATCGCTAATAGATTCGGAAGACATGATTATCATTACTCACATAATAGATTCGTTTGGATCGTCACCACCGAGTACATACCATTGACGACTCCAACTAGCTCATGAACTCCACCATGACACAACCACACAGGGAGGCCATGGCGGCTAAGGGTGGCCTAAGCCATCTCCTAGACAACTTTGAAGACTTGCGGCGGCCGTCGTCTCCCTCCGGTCTTGGCCCTATGTTTTCGTCGAGTTCTGGGTGGTTGGATGCTCCGAGTTGAATAAGGTGTGAGCTATTTATAAGCCGAGGAAGCCACCGGTCGAATGGGAGGCCGAACCACCTCGGAAACGGGCTAGGCCGGCCGGCCCCATGGGCCTAGGCCGGCCGGCCTACCCTCTTTCGGGCTCGCCTCAGTCTCATCTTTCGCGTGTAGACTCCTCGCATCTTCTAGAGTTTATGTCCTTCACGATTGCACCCCTTTGGACGTCGTTATCTTGGAGATATCTTCGGGGAAAGGATAGGATAGGGAATCCTTCCTTAAATCTTCATTTGCTTTGCTTAATCCCGAAGTATCTTGATCTCATCTTTGTGGGCTTGGTCCTTTGGGCTCTCTTGGAGGATGGATGTGCTTGAATGGGCTTCGAATCAACATGGGCTTTGGTCTTTCCTTTGGGCTTTGGCCTTCGTCTTTCTCCGTGTTAGCGCTCGATCACGGGCCTCGTCGTTTCATGCTCCAAAATAGGCCAAAAACCTGCAAAAACGAAGTTCCTCCAAAATATATGTGCAAGTGTGAAAATGACCAATAATAGGCCGGGGTTAGGACGGTTAGTGATTTTGATATTAAATTCATGCCATTATCAAGGATAAACGTTGGATAAAAGGGGTACTTAAGGAGCGCCAATAGTCCTGTATTTTGTGAATTGTATGAGCTAGAGGGCGATGAAAGAATGAATCTCTATGGGTCTCCTCTTGGCACCTTTATAACCCAGGTGTCATGGGTTACAAATAAGGGAGGATATCTACTAAGGTTGTTACATGGAATCAAGTCAGTTGAGATCCCTAGATATCCGGAATCCTTATCCGCGCCTTGATCCTGATCCTCGAAGGAACCTTCCGACGTCCAGCCGAGTGCCTGTCCGTCGGGTAGTCGTGCAGAGTGGTCCGGTCGAGTAGGTACCCAGTCGAGAGATAACTACTCGTCTGGGAGGTACCCTGGTGTACCTCCATCAAGCCTCCGAGTACTGGAGAGTTGAGCTGGATCTTGATGGACGACATGATGCAAAGTTCTTCGGTAATCAAATGATGAATCTTGTCCCCCTTTAATCTTCAACGGGATGCGCCCCTGGGCGCACCCATTGGGTGCAGCCCCCGAGCCTCGGAAGGTTTCGAATAAGCTTTTTGAGGGTCAATAAAGAAGTCTTGATCATCTGAATCACCGAGTTGCCAGAGCACTCAGGCTTTCATGCTGTCTTATCGTTTTCCCAATCATTCGTCAGACCGGATTGAATTGACTCTAAAGTCACGGCGCCCAGCCCCCGAGCGGGGTCACTGGCGGAGTTGCGGAGACGCAACGGGTAGTTTGCGGCGGCCAGCCCCCGAGCAGGGTCACTGGCGGAGTCGCAGAGACGCGCCGGGTAGTTTGCGGTGCCCAGCCCCCGAGCAGAGTTGCTAGTGGAGTCGCGGGGACACGCCGGGTAGTTTGCGGCGCCCAACCCCCGAGCAGGGTTGCTGGCGGAGTTGCGAAGATGTGCCGAGTAGTTTTCCGCGCCCAGCCCCCGAGCAGGGTCGCTAGCAGAGTTGCAGTGACACGCCGAGTGGTTTGCGGCGCCCAGCCCCGGAGTTGAGTCGCTGGTGGAGTCGCGGAGACCTGCCGAGTGGTTTGTGGCACCCAGCCCCCGAGCAGGATCGCTGGCAGGGTCGCAGAGACGCGCCGAGTAGTTTGCGGCGCCCAGCCCTCGAGCAGGGTCACTGGCAGAGTCGCGGCCACACGCCGAGTGGTTTACGGCGCCCAGCCCCCGAGCAGGGGCGCTGGCGGAGTCGCAGAGACACGCCGAGTAGTTTGCGGTGTCCAGCCCCCGAGCAGGGTCACTGGCGGAGTCGCGGAGACACGCCGGGTAGTTTGCGGTGCCCAGCCCCCGAGCAGGGTCACTGGCAGAGTCGCTGAGACGCGCCGAGTGGTTTGCGGCGCCCAACCCCTAGCAGGGTCGCTGGCAGGATCGCAGAGACACACCAAGTGGTTTAGTCATCCTGGTAATTTGTATTTTTACCATTGGCCTTGGCCCCAACGTGCAGAAAGTTACTGTTGGGGGCCCGCTCCTTACCGAGTATGACTCGGGCAGTTTCTGAAAAGTCGATTTGAATTCCGCACAATCTTTGGGGTTGCCGTTGCGCACGCGCCCGGTCCCCTTTATAAAGGGAAGGGCCCAGCCCGCGGAGGGCTACCCGTTCCAAAGCCTTCCTGAACTCGCCTTCTTGCCTCCTCGCTGTCGGCCATCTTTTATTCATCCTCCTGTAGATCCGATCCGCACACAGCCATCCGGAATGGCTAGTGTCTCGCCGAGGTCTTCCTCCTCCGCATCGGGGAGCACCAGCGACGTGCCACCACCTTCGGAGGCATGGGTGCCGAGCACCCTGTGAGAGGAGGACATTCAAGATCTGGTGGAGCGCGGCCTCCTCCCCGAGAAGGAGATCTCAGGGTGGAAGTGCTGCTATGGGGAGGACTTCCCGACGGAGGACCGCACGGAGATGGTGGTCTTCCAGTCCTTCTACAAGAAGGTCTTCGCCTTGCCCGCGGGGTCTTCTTTCATGGGCTCCTTTTCTTCTATGGGCTTGAGGTAACGCATCTCAAACCAAACTCCATTGCGCAGATCGCATTCTTGATACATCTGTGCGAGGCGTACCTGGGCATCGCCTCCCACTTCAACCTGTGGCGGGCACTGTACCACCTGAAGGGGTACCCGTCCAACGCCCGCTGCAACGTGGTGGGTGGCGCCGCCTTCTCTCTACGCCAGGGTCGGTCGTATCCGGCCTTGGAGCTCCATGACAGCAACAAGGGGTGGAACAAGGAGTGGTTCGTGGTGTCGAACCTGGCTCCTTATCTGCTTGCTCGGACCGGCCGAGTGCCAGAGTATCGCGTGTGCTGGGAATAGTCGCCGACCGAGGAGGAGATGGTCCAGGCGATGCTCCTCCTCAATGAGATCGCTGGCCTGCGGCCCAGGGACTGACAGGCGCCGTGGTTGCCATGTCCTTTAGTAAGAGGCTAGTGCAGCCGATTCAGGACAGGGTGCACCCCAACTTCGAGTACTGGGATTGCCAAGATGGCAAGACCCGACCCGGGGGCAGAACCGCAAGGTCCCCCGAGATGAAGCTTTGACCGGGTCGCCTGCATGATGCAGGGGCGATCCGGGATAAAGCGTGCCCAAAGGCACATTGCTTGAAGTGGCCGACAAGAGCCGTAAGTATTTTGTGCTTCTCGAGTTGTTCTTCTTCTGTTTCCGAGTTGTTTTGCTTTTGTTTCCATGTTTTTCTGTCTCGCTTTCCATATGCGGCGCACCCGTTGGGTTGTAATAAACTCGGAACTTTTTATTCTTTGCACGCGAAAGAGTTGAAGTACTAATCCCCTGCTCCCCTGCCAGAGGGGGATGTTGGGAAGAACGCCGCTGCCTCGGCCGATCTGAAGGAGCCGAAGGCGGCGGATCTAGAGGTGTCGTCCGACTCGTCCATTGGGGGTGAGTCGGACGTTGAAGTGATAGGGGCCTCTGTCCCTCCTCACCCGTCCCGTCGGGACGACGGAGGATGAGTCAGGCCGTTCGGAAAGTCTCAGCCTCCAAGGTCGGCATGAGGGCAGTGACGGAGGTACATTCGGGTGCCTCCCAGCCGAGTAGTTATCTCCCGACTGGGTACCTACTCAGCCAGGACCACTCTGCACGACTACCCGGCGGACAGGCACTCGGCTGGACGTCGGAAGGTTCCTCCGAGGATCAGGATCAAGGCGCGGATATGGATTTCGGATATCTAGGGATCTCAACCGACCTAATTCCATGTAACAACCCGAGTAGATATCCTCCCTTACTTGTAACCCACGGCACCTGGCCTATAAATGCACAGTGAGGAGACCCATAGAAAACATAACATCTCATTCATCATCAAGCTCATACAATACACAAAACACTGGACGTAGGGTATTACGCTCCCGAGCAGCCCGAACCTATCTAAACCCTAGCTTCATCTCGCAACCATCTAGCTCTTGGCTCCGGAATCCCCCCTTCACCTACAAATCTACCGCCGGGCATACCCCTGGTGGAGTTGCCGGATAAGCAATCCAACAGTTGGCGCGCCAGGTAGGGGCAATTTCTCAGGAATCCTTGCAGCGAGTTGTTGGCATCAAGATCCGGCGTCTTCTTCTCTGCCAACGTTAGCGTCCAGATGCAGGCCGCCGCCGGATTCTCCTTCACCTTCGGTAGTTTCCCGGAAACTACGGTTCCCTGGAGCCCACCCACCAGCCCCTCGAGCACCGAGAGCGTCAATTCCACAAGCGTCAGATCTGATCTGACGGCGCAGAGCTCCATCGTTCATCGAGTTTCCAAACTCGACATCAACGATCCTCCGATCGTTCGCCCTAAGGCAACATGTCGCCCTGCCATCTCCAACATTGATCTAATCTCCGGAATAGATCGTGTTACCAGATCCATTGCCAAGTGCATCCAACTCGGCGAGAGCGTGCTGGGTCATCCAGGCGACTCGGCCTCCATATCCTACGGACTCCGCAACAACTCGGCGGCCTACTCAGATCAAGTCCGAGTACGCATGGGTAACCTGCGCATCACCGAGTTGGATCTGTCCGACTCGGAACAGATCTGATCTAATTCGCCCTCACATCCTGAGGCTGAATATCAGGTTGTTGTCTTAACCCTCCTGCCCAATAGCAACAGCCCCAACGGTTGGTGCCAGATCTCGATTGTCTCGCTGGACTCTGAGTCCTTCGATGGCGAGGATGACCAACAACAGGTAGATCACCTTCACTGCAATGCTCTTCGCGCCGATCGCCGGGCCAACGAGGAGGTCATTCGCCAAGGCGAAGAAAACCCTCGGGTGGCACGAAGGCGTGGATCTCCACCAAGGCCCAGGAATCCCAAGAACGAGTTCGTCCTGGATTACGACGGCCATGAAGTCTTCGCCACGCCATCTGCAAACATGGCCGCCGTACTCCAGGTATTCGAGAACCTTCACCAAACTCCTGAGATTGCAAAAGCCCGTGCTCGCCTCCACGTTTCAGCATCCCAGGCTCAGGGCTTGAGGAAGGAGTGCTCCAACTATCGGGTCAAGTCGAGCTCCAACCGCTCGGTACGCCCCCATAGCCACGACGAGGAGGTCGATCAGCGGTATCTTTGTGCCCGCCTCAACCGTCGTGATCTTCGGCCCTGCATCAACAACCGTCATCGCGAGCGGGATGACGCCGAGCGGGAGCGACGTCGCCGCTACGGCGAGGAGCACGGTGTACCCGGCGCCAATCGCAACAACCGCAATCATCCACCTCGCGGCAACGACTACAACCCGGCAGACGACCTCGACGGCTTCTCCGCCTTCTCCGACAGGTTGCGAGCCATCCAGTGGCCCGCGACCTTCTAGCCAGTCGGCATCAAGAAATTCGATGGCGAATCCGACCCCAAGACATGGTTGCGCACCAACTCCATCGCCATTCGAGCTGCCAACGGCAACAACGACATCATGGTGGCGTACTTCCCGGTGATGATGAGCCACCAGGCGCTCAACTGGCTGGAATCCCTTCTTGCTGGCACGATCAATAGCTGGCAGGATCTCTGCACCACCTTCGTCCAATACTACCAGGCAGCCTGCCCGGGTCCCAAAACCAGATGGGATCTGGGCAGCGTCACGTGACTTCCCTCTGAGTCCTTGCGCGACTACATCAAGAGATACTTTGCTAACCGAAACACAATTACGGAGGTTGATGACAGGGATGTGATCTACCACTTCCACCAAGACCTCCATAGCATCGAACTATGGAGGAAGATGTTCAAAAGAAACCCTAAGACCATCTCCGACATGATGGCCGTCGTCAACAAGCACGCCGACATGGAGGACGCTGAGCGTGCACACCATCGCCACAAGGACCGTCGCGACCCTGTCGATCATCCTCGCCAAAGGGACAATGACTCGGCGCGCCCAGGTGGCAATCGTCCTCCACGAGACGGCAAGAACCGAGACCGCGCTGAGTCATCCAAGGCCCGCGAGTGCAAGCGCGGACCCGACAACACCGTCGCCGTCGCCGATCGGCCCCAACAGCGCACCTCCCTTAACTAGGAGGAGCTCGACAGGCTCCTCGACGCCAAGTGCCCCTGGCACAAGGACGCCAACCACACGATGAACGAGTGCCACGCCCTCTGCAACAGCATCACCCTAGAAGAGCCCAAGCAACCTAAGCTTGATGACCACGATACGCCGGGTAGCTCCAGAAGCTCCCGTGGCCGCGGCCGCAGAAACCGCTCACCCAGGCGAGACGAGGACAACGAGCAAGGCAACAGATCACCCGGCACCTTCTAGGAGGAAGAACGGGTGGTCAACATCATCTTCGGAGGCTCCAGCGCGCCGTCCTGTCGGTGCAGCATCAAGCTACACAACCGTGATGTCAACTCAGTGTTCAGGCACCCGGTTGAGTGTTGGTATTTCTTAACTCTTACAGAGAAGTCCGCAAGCGCACAGAAATACTGTTGTAGCACTTCACCCAGGAGTATTAAGGGCATCGTATTTTCCACGAGGAACGGGTGTGTAATTGTCTTCTAACTAGATTACCCCAAAGAAGATAAGAGATAGAGAGAGCAGATAGTTTGGCCATCACTCCTGGTGGAACTAATAAGCAGCAAGCGTAGATGTAGCTCTTATCATACTGACGTCAAAAGCGTAGTGTAGAGGAGCAGGCAGGCATACCTTCCCTCAATCTCCAGAGGGTTAGGGCACTCCAAAGGGATAGTGCAGAGGAACAATGCCCTGTTTCAGTATATAAAAATTAACTAAACTGTAAATAGAACTATCTAGAATAGAACAAAAGTAACAAGTGAATAGAACAAAAGTAACTCGCACCAACATGTTATACCTTCCCATTTCTTTCAGAGGTGCAGGACCAAGATAGTTTTCCTTGCTCTCCTCATTCGTTGTCACCTAGTATTTGTTGCCCTTGTATTCAGTTCCATCAGAAAAATTCAGTATGTATGAAAAGCTTATAGTTCAGCAATACATATGCATGAACAAGACCATGTATAGTTCAGTTAACATTTCAATGACACATATGCATATAGTTCAGTTTTAGTTTTAGTTAACATTTATATGGCACAAATCACATATGAATCGGATCATTAGCAATTCATTTTCGGAAATGAAGCCAACAAGTCAGCAACTAGCCGTAACTATCTTATTTACCTTGGTTCTGCCCAAGGCCAGAGATCCTGCGACTTGGGAGCTGCCGCCATTGTGGTCATGCTTCACCACCACAACTTTGTTGTGGGGATGCAAATAGTTCAACACAGATCAAATACTGATGACCAAGCACATGCATACTTACAAGTGTACAGTAATCAGTGCACCCACACAAACATTTCATCGAATAACATGGATGCGTACCTGAGCTACTGGTGGCAGCGGTGCCCTGCTCAGTCGAGGAAGGTGGCCAGGAGCACGGACGGGATGGCCGTGCGTTCGTGTCATTCCTCCCATGGGCAAGCAAATCAACCAACAGGCAAGAAGATATGGCCGCTGCACATGCTACTCCTGAAGCGCATCGGGGCGTGGCATGACCATGGGGTTGTGGCTGCCGGACATACCGCATCTGCTCACCATAGGAGGAGTGCCGCACGGCTGAGAGTAGCAGCTCCAGCCAGCCCGGCACCTCACCCGCCCATGTTGCCGAATCCAGGGCTGCGGCTGTGACACCTCAGGTGTCAGTACTTTTAAATACAATCAATGTACCTTAGTTAAAGTTAAAATAAAAATTTGAGAAATTAATTCAAAGAGAAAGGACCAAATAAAATACAAATCATACAAAAGAAATTAAAGGAAAAAGAGAAAGGAGTGAAAAGCTACTCAAAATTTAATTCAAAAATGTGCACAAAATTTTTGTTGGCTCATGAGAGGTGTTTCAATTGACATGTGCTCAATTGAACTTCAGCCAAAATCAAGTCAAAAACTGATTAAAACTAAAGTCCTTTTTTGCAAATATGTAAATGTACCAATAGTTCAAAATGTGAGTTTCAAACGAAAATTTGCATAACACAAAAGTTGTAGATCTTGAAAAGTTATGCAAAAATGGTATTCAACACTTTCCCATTTGAGCCCTCCAAATAGGAGATAATTTTAGTTTACCGAGAGGTCCCTGGAAATTTCAGAAATCGCAAAAGAGCCCCCATCTCCATCTCTCTCTCCCGGCTGGCTCTGTTTCGCCCGCCGCCCGCCGTACGCCGCCGGTGGACTTCGTCCACCGCGCGCCCGCGGCCAAATGGACCCGGGGAAACCTCTCCACGCCACCTGGCCCGCCCCTTGGCACCTCCTCGCGCGCACACGCGTCCCAGGCCGCTCCCGAGCCGCCACGACACCCCGGCCGGCGCAGCGCCGCTGCCTCCTCCGCCCGCTCGCCGTCGAGCCGCCCAGGACCAAATCAACCGCCCCCAGTCACTGCATTCCTCCCCCAGGAGCTCCTTGGCCTATAAAGACCCCCAGCACCCCACAGTTGCGCCCCTTCTCCCTCTTCTTCCTCCTCCCGCCGCTCCGCCATGGCCGCCGAGATCCAGCTCGCGCGGGCCGGCTAGCCCAGCCCCACATTGCCCCCTCCGACCACCGCAGCAGCTTCGCCACCTCCCAGTTAAGCTCCACGCACGCGGAATCGAATCCAAACCCCCTCCCGAAGCCGTTCCCCTTTTGCGCCGCCGCCGGCGAGCTCAGGCTCACCGCGGACCGGCCAGCTCCGGGGAAGACCGAGCCCGACAGCTACCCCAGAAGCCTCCACGAGCTCACGCGGTGCTCGTGCGCGCCTTGTTCCCCTACCCCGAGCCCTCCTTCGCCTCCAGCCCCGGCGAACCGAACAACCGACCCGCCATCAACGCCGACGAGCTTGAACCTGTGCTCCAAACGCTCGAACGTCGACCAGGGTAGGTGTTCCTCGATCCTTTCTCCCCCACACGCCTCCCCGTGGCAGCCCCGGTAAGCCCTGCACCGCAGAACACCACCGGCAAGATGCCACGGCGGAGAAGGCCGGCGAAGGACCCGGTTGTAATTTTTTTTTCGTTTAAGGGTGTTTCTGCAAGTTTTTCAGTGTACACCAGTGAACTCCTAAAATGCGAAACAAATCACAAAAAAATCGGAAAAATGTAAACTCAACTGATCTGGATTCCTTGTAACAAGATCTACAAATTTTGTAACATTCACATTTGCAGAAACTCAACCAAGTTTAATCTAGGGAAAAGATTAAGAAAACCACCTTATGCATGTTCATGAAGTTCTGCTCATCAAATGACCTTGATTTTTGGATATATTATCACTAATGGAATTTTAAGATCACAGTAAAAAGATGACACAAACCCAAAACAGTTATCATGTTGGAACAATCAAGATTCTCTAATCTGTTGTTAGCTTTCTCGATTTAATTATGGAAAATATGCACATGAACTTGCCCTGGAATTTCTACTGCGTGCATGTAAAACTAAAACAATGTTAATACCTAAATTTAAGATTTATTAGAGTTCATTTGCTATATACCATGATTTATGCTTGTTTAATCAACTTAATTCCTCATATATAGTTCTTATGCTCAGAAAAATCCATGTTTATTTCTGGAGTCTCTTTTTAGCTCTATGTTCCTGTCAAAAAAATTCGAGCTGCAGTTACTGAGTTTGGCTTTGTCGAATAATCATGCTTAGCATCTTAGGGCTAGATTTACTATTTTTGTTCTGAGTAATCTACAATGTTTCTGATCATTATTTTTGGGCATGATCTTGTTTAGAGTATTTTCTACCTGTGATAAAAAGTTCAGATGCAATACTGGTCAAATGCATCTTGAGAAATTCATGCAAACTCATGTTAAGTTAACTGAATAACTAATTTATCATAGTGAGTTAAATCTTGAAAAATTTTCTGGAGTATGTTTAACTCAGGACTAGTCTCTGGTAAAAATTTGAGAACCAAATCCTTAGTAAAACTTTCTGTAGAATTAATCCTTGTTAATGGATTGCTGTTTTTAATCTTTTATCACCTCTGCTATATAAGTGTATAAAATCTGGAAAAATTTCAGTACTGAGTTTATGCTTTGAAGTTGCTTGCATAAAATTTGTAGCACCAGAACCCATGTTGAACATTCTGTACAAAAAGATGAAGCAACTAGAGTAATCCATTTGCATGAATAGTTATAGTTTTTGCTCTATGGTAGATGCTGAAATTTATACCATGAATGTTCAAGTTTGAATCTGAGTTACTTTAGTGTTTCATCACTAGCTCTTTAGTAGTTGTGTTGTTAAGGAATAATGAAAGCATGCTATGTGTTGAAATTAAAAAATGAAAACCCAAAACCCCACTCATTCATGAATAACCGTAGTTATGTTTGCTACTCTATAAACGATTGCCCATGCAATGAAATGTGAAATCATCACTAAATTAACTTTCGTGGACTACAACTTTATCGTGAAGGAAAGAAATTATATCCCTGAATAACTCAAAATCTTGCATTGCATATAGAAACGGTTAACCTCGCGGACGGAGACTACGAACTGGTGCCCGCGGACTCTCGTGCGGAGCAGGAGGTTAATCTGAACTGTACTAATTTATCTCAAGACCTGGGCCAAGCCCCAGAAGCTTTTCTGCCTGACAGTGCCCAAGAAGGCAAGCCCCGGAGCATAATCCCACTATTTTTCCGAATTATCATTCTGCTATCTATTTATTAATGTATAGTAATAGTTGGTTTTCTGCATTTAAGTTCTCTAGGCGTTGATCGAAAACCCTAGATGCATGATCCATAGGAACCTATGTTTGATACCGGATCTTTTTATCGACTAGTTGCCATGCTAAATAGGCACGGTAGAAGTCGAGTGGTTCCCTGCCTCTCGCGAGCAAATAGGAATTGTACTGACTTTAATTCCTATTGAAATGTAAGGACAACAGGCGGGGTTGTGTAGTTGTGATACCCCGCTGGTGTAGTCAAAAATGACTAAGGTCGCGGTGTGTGGCTCATTTCGTTAAGCGTTTGAAAGTACTAGCCACATACCGAGAAATATGGTAATCGGTAAGCTTAAGTACCTGATTGGACCGGCGAGTGGAACGATCTCGCACCCTCCTGGTAGAAGTAGGGTTTATTTTTATGTCGCGACGTACGGGTGCAGAGTGGTCGGACTCTGTAGTCGGGGAGGGTGTTCCGGATCCACGGACTGGAAAGAAAGGGGAAAAGTAGCGTGGGCGGGAGCGAAGTCGATCCCCATGCGTGTGGTCTAGGTTCCCCTGGCCAGGTTGAAATTCGATTCGGAATCGTCCGCCTCTCACGGCATGAGATTGCTTAATGATTTCGGTCACATAGAGTAACAAGTGGAATACGATGATGAAAATACTGGTGGTTGATTAAATGGTTGCTCTACCATGTTTGAGTAGAGTTAGTTGCAAATTTAGAATGGTTAATTCCACTAGAATCTGGCTAAGTAAAACCTGAAAGTAAGGATCAACACTTAGCGGCATTTTTTTTGGCAAACAAACCCTACCAGCCAAAAAAAAACCTTGCATGTTTAGTTATCGGACTATGTTATATCCGGAGACGGGTCAGTCTTGCTGAGTATTAGTATACTCAGCCTTGCTTGTGGCACTGTTTTTCAGGTACTAACTTTGAAGATCTGTTTGCGAGTCTTACTTGGCCTTGTACTCTGCCTCCGGGTTGGTCTGTTGAGTGGAATGGCCCTTCAGCTGGTGCTAATCTCCCTCCCGCTGAGTGACGCATTCGTACGGGCTTTACCGATGCGTCACGTTATTTCGTTAGTTATCTTTTAATGCTTCCGCTGAACTTTGAGACTTGAATAAATTGAGGAGTTGGAACTCCGTAGTACTTCGCTAGTCTGAACATGGTTTGTAATAAATTTTCTTTCCGCTGCAATCACTCTGAGATGTATGAAATGGTTTGTGTTGTAATCTCTGGGCTCACCTTCGTGTGAGTGTTGTCTGCTGATCCTGGAATAGCGTGGCTTTTATCGAGGCTTCACTCGAGGAACTACCGGTGAGTGCCAAATTGGGTCAGAGTTGCTTAGCAACAAAGATCAGTGCACCCGGGCCCAGTAGTTTTGGGTGGTTCCGCCACAGCTGGCATCAGAGCTCGTAGACAGCCTACCAGAGATGGCAACCTCGGTTTTCAAAACAACAATTTAAAACTTGACTTCAAAGCTACTAAAGTTTTTGAAAGAGTTTAGGATCTCCAAGGACAAGTCTAGGACGTAAAGCCCTAGGGAATCTTATGGGTATAATCAGGTGGCTTATTTTGTATGGCTAACTTCCAGCACCTTACTTTTCAGTATTTAAATCCTGTAATTTAAATTCTGCAACTACATCATCGCCACGAAGGTATGCTTACTCAGTCAGCTGAGGGAGTCTGACCTTCCCGTCGGTGATGCGAGCCGAACGCTGGAGCTCAAGCAGTGGCCTACTTGAGCTGCTGCCCATATACCAACTTCGGTTGAGTATATGGGGAGTAATGGTTCGAAATTGGAATTCAAATCCCCGTCAAAGACGGTACTCAGTCAATACGTTGTTTCGATAACGTATGCTTAACGTTGTCCATACGGCGGTAATGGTATGGATGCCGATTCTATAGTGATCGGTAATGTATGGGGACGCTTTCGTGAGTGCTGGCACGAAAGGTTCATTTTATATGCTGTCAATCTTCTGCAGGTACGCTAACTCGAAATCGAATTATAGGCTATCCAGCTATATCGAGTAGCTATATAGTGAGAGACGTAATAGGTATGCCACCAAAGTCATTGCGTAAGACCAAGGTTACTTGGCAATTTTTCCTTGGTGAGGACGTATAGGTTCTGCATTCATTCTCAAAAAGATTAGCAAATAAATCTCTGGGGAAATCGCAAGCAAATCAGTTAAAACACTATCCTAAGGAGCATCTAGAAAGTCTGCAACCTGGTTTCCAAGAATTTTAACCTTCTATTAAGTCACTCAAATCGACTTGGGGTAGTAAGACTAAATGATGTTTCCTAAGTTATCAAGCTGCTGTAAAAATTTGAAAATTTTTGAAGCCTTCTAGCATGGTATTTGTATTTTTGGATCAACCCTGTGTAAAACTGTTAACTCTGAACCGTCTATACAACTGAAATTTTCCGACCTTTATAAGTTGTTCAAACTAAAAATCGTTCAACATGAAAGTTGTAGACAACTAAGTGATGAGCTTACCATAAAAATTTGAAGAATTTTTGACATCTGGATTGAGAGTTATAGTCAAAATACACCCACTCTGGACACTCAGTTTTCCTGGTTGACTTCACTCTGAATACCTGAGCATATCACCCCCGTGGAGTCCGAATTGATCTTAGTGGTGACTAGATGAATTGTTCCTTAATATCAGAGGGATCTTGTGTAAATTTTTGAGAATTTTTGAAGCAAGTTCTCGACAGTTTTGGCCAATTCTTTCACTATTCCAGAGTTAGTAGTTCTTGTTACCATCAGCTGATCCATCGGTCTTTTGTTGGGACAGATGGAAGAGCTGCTGGTCGTTGACGCGCAGGGGCACGTGCACTCCGCTTGCCTGCACTGGGACGGGTTTCCCCGCCGTCTTTGGGAGCTTTTGAGTGCAGCCGGTTACCTCCAGCCACCGGTTTACGATGGCCACGAGTTTGTTGAGGACGGAGTTCGTCGCTGCAGTGTGACGATGGTGATTCCGCAGCACCCGCTCAACGGGTGGGAGCCAATCGTGACTCAGATGGTCGGTCACTACCTGCTGGACACCTGGGAGCTTACCGCCATGAGGGCGATGACTGCTTTTTGCTCTTCGCACCCTCTGGAGGTGGTTCTGACCGCGTTTGGGTTGTTCCCTGCACCTGACCTGGCAGACCCGCTTTGGCTCGACCGGATGGCACACGTGGACGTGGTCGCTACCCTTGACCCGGTCGGGGCCCTTCGGACGACAGCGAGGTGCTTGGACGGTCTCTACAGACTTCACACTTACCAGGGTTACACCGTCGCTCAGTTGGTGGACCACGCTCAGGCCTTGCACCTGGCGGTCCAGCTGAGAGATGGGCAGCTTCAGGAGGCTAGTACCGAGCTCGAGAGCAGGGCTACTCTTATCGCCCAGCTCCACGGCCAGGTTCACGAGCTTCAGGACACTGTGTCGGATCGTGACGCTACGATCAACTTCCTGGAGGACCAGTTTCACGACCTGCAGCTTGAGATGGATGAGGCTCAGGGGCAGCTCCACGCGATACAGCACGCGCAGGATGCCCTTCACGCACCTCCCGACGAGATGCAGGTGGACGAGGAGGACGAGCCCCAGGAGATAGAGGGCGTTTCAGAGATGGACTCCGAGGACCAGGTGCCGCAGCCCGCACTGGTTGAGGTTCACACTCCCGCGGCGAGTGAGGCATCGGTCAACATGTAGACCGAGGCGCTGTTTCTTAGCTTTTGTAGACTCCTCTTAGTATGGCCTACTTTTGGATCATGGCTACTAGGCTAACTTAGAGTTGAGTAACCCCCTTAGTACTGATGTTATGAGTGACCAAGTAGAAATGAGAGAACGATGGATGTAATGAACCCCTAATGCTACTAGTGTTAATTATCAGTGATCTGCAAAAAGCTGAAGGCAGCAGCTAGTTCGAATTTTTATCCTCTTTTCCTTTCGGATTTAGCTCCTGAGTTGAATACCAAAGTTGTTCCAAATTTCATCAGGAACCTGCTCGCAAAATTTCAGCCCAAACGGATTGGTATTACAGGAGATAATCGCAAATTACAGAAGCTCTGTTTTCTGTGAAGCAGAAAAACCAGAGGAGTAGTTGAATTTTTCGACTAACCTACTCTGGAAATCTGACTTTGTGATGACTACCAAAGTTGTAGATCATGAAATTTCCTATCTCTTGTAAAAATTTCAAGTCCATATCATGTACCGAACTCCAGTTATGAGCGTTTTCGTATCGCTGGTTTTGCTGCACAACCTGATTAAGCAATTTCCAGTATTTCCATGTCATTTTGAGTTGTATGTTCCATTTGAAATGATGATAATGATGAGCCTAATGCAAAAGTACTCACATTTCAGATGGTTGGATCAACTCGAGGCACCCCTAGTGGTTTTGGAGCCGGAGGGAATGGCGATCCACCTCCACCTCCTCCACCAGTGGGTATTGCTGAGGTTCTTGCTGCCCAGACAGAGATTTTGCGGCAGTTGGTTCAAGCTCAGCAACAACCGTGGGGTGGGCATCATGCTCATCACGCACAAGAAGCGAGCTACCAAGATTTCCTCAGTACTCAGCCTCCGCTGTTCAATAAAGCGGATGAGCCTCTGGACGCTGACGCTTGGATTCGCACGATCGAGTCCAAGTTTTCTCTATTGACTACTCCTTGTTCCGAAGCAAACAAGACTCGCTATGCCGCGCAGCAGCTTCGCAGATCAGCTCGTATGTGGTGGGATCATTACCACGGGATGCTACCGGCTGATCATGTGGTGAATTGGAATGAATTCAAATTGGCTTTTCGAGATCATCATATTCCAGCTGGACTTCTTGACCGTAAGCTCAACGAGTTCTTGGCCTTGACTCAGGGCACTCGTACCGTGGTGCAGTATGCTCAAGTATTCCATCAATTGTGTCAGTATGCTGGACATCATGCCGATACCGACGCTAAGAAGCGTGAACGCTTCCGTCGAGGCCTTAGTACCAAATTACAGGAGAGGCTAAATCTTGTCCGAGCAGACTCATTCAATGAATTGGTGAATATGGCTATATCTCAGGAGGATCTAATTTCTGCACACCGCGCTGAAAAGAAGCGCAAGACACCTGCTGGACCCTCGAGTGCCTCTGCACCGAGGTATCGTATTGTGCAAAATAACCCACCCGCATCCTCTCAGAAGGCCCCTCAGCCAGGGCGTTGGATTATTAGGCCTCCTCAACAGCAGCAGCAGACTCGATTCGGGCTTCCCCAGCAAGCTCGATTTGCACCTCAGCAGCAGCAGAACGGCCCTAGGCCGAATGCTCAGCCAGCCGCTCGCCCCGATAATAATAACCGCTGTTTCAGATGCGGGAGTCCGGATCACTTTGCCAAGATGTGCCCCCAGGCGGGACAATCTCAAGGGCAGGCTTCTCGCAGAAATGATCAGCACAAGGGCAAGAGGCAAACCATTCAAGTCAGGCAGGGCCGACTTAACTTCACCAACCTTGCTGACCTTCCTGAGGGAGCACCAATCATGTCGGGTACATTCTCTATAAACCAACACCCCACTGTTATCTTATTCGATTCTGGTGCATCTCATAGCTTCATTAGTTCTAAGTTTGGAGCAAGGGTTGGGTTAGATTTCTGTCACACAAAAGGGTCATTCATGATATCTACCCCGGGTGGTAAAGTCGCATCAAACCAAATCGTTCATAATGCGCCACTTAGTTTGGGTAGTAAAACTGTTCCTACCACTTTAATCTTGTTGCCACTAGAAGGTATGGACATTATTCTGGGAATGGATTGGATGAAAAGACATGGGGTAATGTTAGATATCTCTTCCCGAGCCGTTGAAATAAATTCTCCAACTCATGGTCATTCGGTTCTATATTTACCACATCATCAATGTCACAACTCTTGTGCCTATGCCATGAAAGATATTCGTCTCGAAGATATTCCGGTAGTCCGTGAGTATGTAGATGTTTTTCCGGAAGATTTACCTGGTATGCCGCCAGACCGGGATATCGAATTTGTCATTGAACTTTAGCCTGGTACAGCACCTATTTCAAAAAGGCCATACCGAATGCCGCCTAAAGAATTGGCTGAACTAAAAATCCAGCTACAAGAACTGTTGGACAAGGGTTTTATCCGCCCAAGTGCTTCACCTTGGGGCTGTCCAGCATTGTTCGTAAAGAAGAAGGATGATAGTCTGAGGTTGTGTGTTGATTACCGGCCTCTCAATGCGGTGACCATCAAAAATAAATATCCACTTCCCCGCATTGATGTATTGTTTGATCAATTGGCTGGAGCAAAGATTTTCTCCAAGATTGATCTTCGTTCGGGTAATCATCAAATTAAAATCCGGCCTTGCGATATTCCCAAGACCGCCTTCTCAACCCGATATGGTCTCTATGAATATTTGGTTATGTCTTTCGGTCTCACCAATGCTCCGGCTTATTTTATGTATCTCATGAACTCGGTATTTATGCCGGAACTTGACAAGTTTGTCGTGGTCTTTATTGACGACATTCTGATCTATTCCAAAGATGAGGCAGAACATGAGCAACATCTGCGCATTGTTCTTCAACGTCTCAGAGATCATAAGCTGTACGCAAAATTCTCCAAGTGTGAATTCTGGCTGGACACAGTCAAATTTCTGGGTCACACTATATCTAGTGAAGGCATTTCAGTTGATCCCAGCAAAGTACAAGAAGTGATGGACTGGAAACCTCCTACTTCAGTTCATCAGATCCGCAGTTTTCTCGGCTTGGCGGGGTATTACCGCAGATTTATTCCGGACTTCTCCAGAATTGCTAAGCCCATGACAGAACTACTAAGGAAAGATGTCAAGTTTAAATGGAACACGAAGTGTGATGAAGCATTCCATACATTGAGAGCACATCTAACCACTGCACCAGTCTTGGCTCAACCTGACAACAATAAACCATACGACGTTCATTGTGATGCTTCAGGCACTGGTCTTGGTTGTGTTCTAATGCAAGACAATCGGGTAATAGCTTATGCTTCCCGGGCTCTTCGGCCACACAAGCTAAATTATCCCACTCATGATCTGGAACTAGCCGCCGTTATTCATGCTCTCAAGCTTTGGAGACATTATCTTATGGGCACTCATTGCAATATCTATACCGACCATAAGAGTCTCAAATACATTTTCACTCAAAGTGAGCTGAATATGAGGCAACGAAGATGGCTGGAATTAATTAAAGATTATGATCTGGAGGTTCATTATCATCCGGGCAAGGCGAATGTTGTAGCCGATGCGCTCAGTCGCAAGGTTCACTGCAATTGCCTATCAATGGAGTCATATAATGACACATTGTGTGCTGAAATGCAAAGGCTGAAATTAGAAATTATTCCTCAGGGCTCTTTGAATCATATTTCGGTGGAACCGACACTCTATGACCAGGTCATCATGGCACAATTACACGACAAAAGTGTTGGTATCATCAAGCAGCAAGTAGTAGAAGGTGAAAATAAATATAAGTGTTTCCGAATGGACCATAAAGGAATTTTGTGGTTCGAGGATCGCCTAGTCGTTCCCAAGAATCCTGACCTGCGGAAACAAATCCTGAACGAAGCACATCTCTCTAAATTCTCTATTCATCCGGGCAGCACCAAGATGTACCAAGATCTCAGGCAAAATTTTTGGTGGACTCGCATGAAGAGAGAGATTGCCAAATATGTCGCAGAATGTGACACTTGCCAGAGAGTGAAAGCTAGTCACTTGAAAGTTGCTGGAACTCTCCAACCTCTACCGATTCCGTCTTGGAAATGGGAAGATATCAGCATGGATTTCATCGTGGGCTTACCAAATACTTCTCAGCACCATGATTCCATTTGGGTCATTGTTGATAGGCTCACAAAGACTGCTCATTTTATTCCAGTGCATACTGAATATCGAGCCAAGAAATATGCTGAGATCTATATTGATCGGATTGTCTGCCTACACGGTATACCCAAAACAATTATATCGGATCGGGGTCCTCAGTTTGTGGCAAGGTTTTGGGAGCAACTCCAAGAGGCTCTCGGAACTAAATTAATTCGAAGCTCAGCTTACCATCCACAGACTGACGGACAGACCGAAAGGGTAAATCAAATTCTTGAGGATATGCTTCGAGCATGTGTCATCCATTATGACAAAAACTGGGAGAAATGTTTATCCTTGGCTGAGTTTTCTTATAACAACAGCTATCAGGCCAGTCTGAAGATGGCACCCTTCGAGGCCTTGTATGGTCGACGGTGTCGAACTCCTTTGAGTTGGTCCCAGACTGGAGAACGTCAAATCTTTGGACCTGAATTAGTGGTCGAGGCTGAAGAGAAAGTAAAAATAGTACAAGCAAATCTCCGAGCAGCCCAGTCTCGGCAAAAGAGTTATTTCGATAAAAGAAGGGATCCTTTGAAGTTCATGGTTGGTAATCACGTCTATTTATGAGTGTCCCCAACTCGAGGCGTTCAACGTTTCGGAGTCAGGGGTAACCTCGCACCTCGCTATGTCGGGCCATATGAAATCATTGAAGAATGTGGACCCGTGGCTTATCGTTTGCGACTTCCTTCACGACTTGCCGCCATCCATAATGTTTTCCACATATCCCAACTCAAGAAATGTGTTCGAGTTCCTACGGAAATCATTGATCAACAGAAAATTTTAGTGGAGCCCGATCTCTCATATACCGAATATCCACTCAGAATTCTGGATCAAAAAGAGAGAGGTACTCGTCGAAAGGTGGTAAAAATGTATAAAATTCAGTGGTCTCATCACACTGAAGAAGAAGCCACCTGGGAGACGGAGGATTATCTTAATCGACATTATCCGGGTTTCATTAGCTCCACCTCAGGTATATCATTTTCCCCGCCTCAATTCAATCATCCAATCTCGGGACGAGATTCTTTTTAAGGGGGGGTAGGTTGTGACACCTCAGGTGTCAGTACTTTTAAATACAATCAATGTACCTTAGTTAAAGTTAAAATAAAAATTTGAGAAATTAATTCAAAGAGAAAGGACCAAATAAAATACAAATCATACAAAAGAAATTAAAGGAAAAAGAGAAAGGAGTGAAAAGCTACTCAAAATTTAATTCAAAAATGTGCACAAAATTTTTGTTGGCTCATGAGAGGTGTTTCAATTGACATGTGCTCAATTGAACTTCAGCCAAAATCAAGTCAAAAACTGATTAAAACTAAAGTCCTTTTTTGCAAATATGTAAATGTACCAATAGTTCAAAATGTGAGTTTCAAACGAAAATTTGCATAACACAAAAGTTGTAGATCTTGAAAAGTTATGCAAAAATGGTATTCAACACTTTCCCATTTGAGCCCTCCAAATAGGAGATAATTTTAGTTTACCGAGAGGTCCCTGGAAATTTCAGAAATCGCAAAAGAGCCCCCATCTCCATCTCTCTCTCCCGGCTGGCTCTGTTTCGCCCGCCGCCCGCCGTACGCCGCCGGTGGACTTCGTCCACCGCGCGCCCGCGGCCAAATGGACCCGGGGAAACCTCTCCACGCCACCTGGCCCGCCCCTTGGCACCTCCTCGCGCGCACACGCGTCCCAGGCCGCTCCCGAGCCGCCACGACACCCCGGCCGGCGCAGCGCCGCTGCCTCCTCCGCCCGCTCGCCGTCGAGCCGCCCAGGACCAAATCAACCGCCCCCAGTCACTGCATTCCTCCCCCAGGAGCTCCTTGGCCTATAAAGACCCCCAGCACCCCACAGTTGCGCCCCTTCTCCCTCTTCTTCCTCCTCCCGCCGCTCCGCCATGGCCGCCGAGATCCAGCTCGCGCGGGCCGGCTAGCCCAGCCCCACATTGCCCCCTCCGACCACCGCAGCAGCTTCGCCACCTCCCAGTTAAGCTCCACGCGCGCGGAATCGAATCCAAACCCCCTCCCGAAGCCGTTCCCCTTTTGCGCCGCCGCCGGCGAGCTCAGGCTCACCGCGGACCGGCCAGCTCCGGGGAAGACCGAGCCCGACAGCTACCCCAGAAGCCTCCACGAGCTCACGCGGTGCTCGTGCGCGCCTTGTTCCCCTACCCCGAGCCCTCCTTCGCCTCCAGCGCCGGCGAACCGAACAACCGACCCGCCATCAACGCCGACGAGCTTGAACCTGTGCTCCAAACGCTCGAACGTCGACCAGGGTAGGTGTTCCTCGATCCTTTCTCCCCCACACGCCTCCCCGTGGCAGCCCCGGTAAGCCCTGCACCGCAGAACACCACCGGCAAGATGCCACGGCGGAGAAGGCCGGCGAAGGACCCGGTTGTAATTTGTTTTTTTCGTTTAAGGGTGTTTCTGCAAGTTTTTCAGTGTACACCAGTGAACTCCTAAAATGCGAAACAAATCACAAAAAAATCGGAAAAATGCAAACTCAACTGATCTGGATTCCTTGTAACAAGATCTACAAATTTTGTAACATTCACATTTGCAGAAACTCAACCGAGTTTAATCTAGGGAAAAGATTAAGAAAACCACCTTATGCATGTTCATGAAGTTCTGCTCATCAAATGACCTTGATTTTTGGATATGTTATCACTAATGGAATTTTAAGATCACAGCAAAAAGATGACACCAACCCAAAACAGTTATCATGTTGGAACAATCAAGATTCTCTAAACTGTTGTTAGCTTTCTCGATTTAATTCTGGAAAATATGCACATGAAATTGCCCTAGAATTTTTACTGCGTGCATGTAAAACTAAAACCCTATTAATACCTAAATTTAAGATTTATTAGAGTTCATTTGCTATATACCATGATTTATGCTTGTTTAATCAACTTAATTCCTCATATATAGTTCTTATGCTCAGAAAAATCCATGTTTATTTCTGGAGTCTCTTTTTAGCTCTGTGTTCCTGTCAAAAAAATTCGAGCTGCAGTTACTGAGTTTGGCTTTGTCGAATAATCATGCTTAGCATCTTAGGGCTAGATTTACTATTTTTGTTCTGAGTAATCTACAATGTTTCTGATCATTATTTTTGGGCATGATCTTGTTTAGGGTATGTTCTACCTGTGATAAAAAGTTCAGATGCAATACTGGTCAAATGCATCTTGAGAAATTCATGCAAACTCATGTTAAGTTAACTGAATAACTAATTTATCATAGTGAGTTAAATCTTGAAAAAATTTCTGGAGTATGTTTAACTCAGGACTAGTCTCTGGTAAAAATTTGAGAACCAAATCCTTAGTAAAAATTTCTGTAGAATTAATCCTTGTTAATGGATTGCTGTTTTTAATCTTTTATCACCTCTGCTATATAAGTGTATAAAATCTGGAAAAATTTCAGTACTGAGTTTATGCTTTGAAGTTGCTTGCATAAAATTTGTAGCACCAGAACCCATGTTGAACATTCTGTACAAAAAGATGAAGCAACTAGAGTAATCCATTTGCATGAATAGTTATAGTTTTTGCTCTATGGTAGATGCTGAAATTTATACCATGAATGTTCAAGTTTGAATCTGAGTTACTTTAGTGTTTCATCAATAGCTCTTTAGTAGTTGTGTTGTTAAGGAATAATGAAAGCATGCTATGTGTTGAAATTAAAAAATGAAAACCCAAAACCCCACTCATTCATGAATAACCGTAGTTATGTTTGCTACTCTATAAACGATTGCCCATGCAATGAAATGTGAAATCATCACTAAATTAACTTTCGTGGACTACAACTTTATCGTGAAGGAAAGAAATTATATCCCTGAATAACTCAAAATCTTGCATTGCATATAGAAACGGTTAACCTCGCGGACGGAGACTACGAACTGGTGCCCGCGGACTCTCGTGCGGAGCAGGAGGTTAATCTGAACTGTACTAACTTATCTCAAGACCTGGGCCAAGCCCCAGAAGCTTTTCTGCCTGACAGTGCCCAAGAAGGCAAGCCCCGGAGCATAATCCCACTATTTTTCCGAATTATCATTCTGCTATCTATTTATTAATGTATAGTAATAGTTGGTTTTCTGCATTTAAGTTCTCTAGGCGTTGATCGGAAACCCTAGATGCATGATCCATAGGAACCTATGTTTGATACCGGATCTTTTTATCGACTAGTTGCCATGCTAAATAGGCACGGTAGAAGTCGAGTGGTTCCCTGCCTCTCGCGAGCAAATAGGAATTGTACTGACTTTAATTCCTGTTGAAATGTAAGGACAACAGGCGGGGTTGTGTAGTTGTGATACCCCGCTGGTGTAGTCAAAAAATGACTAAGGTCGCGGTGTGTGGCTCATTTCGTTAAGCGTTTGAAAGTACTAGCCACATACCGAGAAATATGGTAATCGGTAAGCTTAAGTACCTGATTGGACCGGCGAGTGGAACGATCTCGCACCCTCCTGGTAGAAGTAGGGTTTATTTTTATGTCGCGACGTACGGGTGCAGAGTGGTCGGACTCTGTAGTCGGGGAGGGTGTTCCGGATCCACGGACTGGAAAGAAAGGGGAAAAGTAGCGTGGGCGGGAGCGAAGTCGATCCCCATGCGTGTGGTCTAGGTTCCCCTGGCCAGGTTGAAATTCGATTCGGAATCGTCCGCCTCTCACGGCATGAGATTGCTTAATGATTTCGGTCACATAGAGTAACAAGTGGAATACGATGATGAAAATACTGCTGGTTGATTAAATGGTTGCTCTACCATGTTTGAGTAGAGTTAGTTGCAAATTTAGAATGGTTAATTCCACTAGAATCTGGCTAAGTAAAATCTGAAAGTAAGGATCAACACTTAGCGGCATTTTTTTTGGCAAACAAACCCTACCAGCCAAAAAAAAAACCTTGCATGTCTAGTTATCGGACTATGTTATATCCGGAGACGGGTCAGTCTTGCTGAGTATTAGTATACTCAGCCTTGCGTGGCACTGTTTTTCAGGTACTAACTTTGAAGATCTGTTTGCGAGTCTTACTTGGCCTTGTACTCTGCCTCCGGGTTGGTCTGTTGAGTGGAATGGCCCTTCAGCTGGTGCTAATCTCCCTCCCGCTGAGTGACGCATTCGTACGGGCTTTACCGATGCGTCACGTTATTTCGTTAGTTATCTTTTAATGCTTCCGCTGAACTTTGAGACTTGAATAAATTGAGGAGTTGGAACTCCGTAGTACTTCGCTAGTCTGAACATGGTTTGTAATAAATTTTCTTTCCGCTGCAATCACTCTGAGATGTATGAAATGGTTTGTGTTGTAATCTCTGGGCTCACCTTCGTGTGAGTGTTGTCTGCTGATCCTGGAATAGCGTGGCTTTTATCGAGGCTTCACTCGAGGAACTACCGGTGAGTGCCAAATTGGGTCAGAGTTGCTTAGCAACGAAGATCAGTGCACCCGGGCCCAGTAGTTTTGGGTGGTTCCGCCACAGCGGCGGTGGGATAATGGCCCGCTGCGTCCAGATCTGGCGCCAGCCAGCCGTCCATGGACGGAAGCTGGCGCAACACAGCGACGAAGAACCTGGTCACCTGGGATGCCCACTACTAGGCCGTGGGGAAGGCCGGGAGGCGCAGACTGCCGCGTCGCCCACCCAATCCTCAACCTTCAACGCGGCGGACAAGGGCGAGGGGAGGAGGGCAGCGGCGTCCTCGGTCTGGCGTTGACGACGCACTCGATGTCTGAGCTGGTGCCAATGCAGTCAAGCGAGTTGGCAGGAGTCGGGGAAAGAAGGGAGGGCAGAGAGGACTCACGGCGTGCGCTTACAGATGCGCGGCGGAGGGCGGAGTGCAGAGACGAGGCGGGTGGAGGCGAGCTATGGTTTAGAGTTGAAGGAGTGGCTACTTATTTGAGGCGCGGATCATCTCAGCTATCCGATTCGATTCGATGGCTAAAAGTAATTTGTGTTTGAATGGGCAGAAAAAGTTACATGGGCCAAAAACTAATATATCCTCATATACTGTATTTTTTAAATAAGTATGAATTGCACAAATAATTATGTTATATACCGCACTATATTTTTAACATATAGTAGACCACATACAAGTTGTCTTGTAGAAGTTTCAATAATTTTTGAACTCATTTACTATTTTTGATAGTTTAAATAAATTTATGCATTTTGTCGAAATAATTCCAATATGAACTGTGTCTACCTCCAATAATATTAAAAAAGTTCACAAAAATATTTTTGAACTTATATATTCTATCCTAGCTCATATCTTGGAGATATATGAAAAACTCATTTTTTTTGTTGCGATAATTTAAACTTCTACTCCAAATTACTACATAATAATTACAACAATATGTAAATTTGTTTAGAAAAATCTACAAAATGACATGGAAACATATTTTTGATCCACAAGTTTGCCATAAAAAATTTAAATGATTTTGGTAATGTGTGACCGTATACTGTTCACAAATGGATACATCTATAAAAAAGTTTCTTATAACTCAAGTCAATCTTTAAAAATTAGACGACATGATAACATTTCTGAACTCATGTATACCTCAAATTTGGACAAAAACTTATGTTGACCATAATAATAGAAATGATGAAGTTAAATTAATTTTTGTTATGTCAAAACACCTATTTCTTTTTTATGTTTAAATGGAAGAAAACAAGCCATATTAGAAAGATCCACGAAATCTTAATTGACTTACAAACAAATGCAAGTAATCGAAAGAACATGATTTTAGAAAATTTTGGGAAAAAGAATCATCAAATTTGGAATTAATATGAGGGAGAAAGGCTAATTACAAATTTTAATTCCGGATTAAAAAGAGAAATACCTGTTGTAGATGTGTTCTTCACGCTATCCAGGTGGCACAACAAATACAAATAATTTTTATGCGCAAAACATCCAAAACCGAGCGTGCACTCTGGTGGTAATGCTGTGGCTCCTCCCCTCTTCGAAGTCGCATGTTCGAATCTTCTGGGGCTCCTTATTTTTTCATTTTCCAAAAAAATGATGACTAGTACTTACTAGAGATTATATGCGCTAGCTTAGCACAAGTAGATTAGTAGCCCAGTGGCAAGTCCGTAGTGCTCTGATCCTTGAGTTCGAGCCCCCTTGTGGTCGTTTTTTTTTTTATTTTCCTTCCTACGAAATTATCATTACTAAAAGGTACTATGCGCTGTGATGCCAGTACTGCATCGCTAAAGTGGTTAGGGTGCAGGACTTTGGCCCAAGTCGTCTTGGGTTCAAGCCCCACTCCTAGCACTTAATTTTTGTATTTTTCTTCTATTTCTACTTCTGATTTTTTTTA
Organism: Panicum virgatum; assembly: GCF_016808335.1. Taxonomy (NCBI): domain Eukaryota; kingdom Viridiplantae; phylum Streptophyta; class Magnoliopsida; order Poales; family Poaceae; genus Panicum; species Panicum virgatum. The sequence goes on along the minus strand of NC_053140.1, from coordinate 33,354,412 downwards.
TTTTTCTTCTATTTCTTCTTTTGATTTTGTCTGATCAGAAAATGTTCCCCATTGGAAAACAAAAGTTGTTTCTCATAAAAAAAGTTTTCTATTTAACATAAATTCTACATTTAAAATAGATGAATTATGAGCTACCAACACTATTATGACTTTATGATGGGACCTGTTACGAAAAAACTTAAGAACGCTGTAACAGCTCATTCTCTTCTTATTTGTTTGAAATTTTTTAATGATGAATTGGTAATGCAAATTTGTCATAGATTTGTGATATTTGTTGTTTATCCTTTATGACACAATAAAATTCGTCAAGATATGGACAGGGATCCGTTTGTGACGATTTGCAGTTCGTGTTAGCGACAAGCACCTCATATTCGTCACTAAACTATAGTACCCAACACAAAACGTCACAAATTAAATTGTCATAGCAACGAATAGCTCTGGTGTCACGAGGTATACGTCACAAAAAGTCATATTTGTTGTAGTGTAACGACAAAGAGACATTACGTTTGCACCTGCAAGATGAATGTTTAGGATATGCAATCACCCTTACCTGAGCTCCATATACTCCTAGCAAGGAAAAGCTTTCATCAAGGTTGGTGAGGTTTGAATAGAATGAGCGAACGAGTGATTCGAGCAAAAGAGTATGCCTTGGTTTCATAAAAACTCGCAAAAACATTCCAAGTACTGCGAAGCAGGAGCTGATCACAACCTTCATCGACTTATTATGGAGATCAATATGTAAAGATGACAGCGTTAGCTACCCGGAATCCGAGGTATGAAGGGAAAGTTTTGAAATAACTCTTATGCATGCCCGATCTTATGAACCCTGGACTCTGCTTGATCCTCAAGATCTATTTCGACTCTTTTTGCTTGGGACGAGCAAAGTCTAGGTGTGGGGATGTGTTGACGGTCGTTTTTAGTGAATTCTACCGCCAACATTTCTTCGGATTTCATACTTTCAGGACCATAACACCATGATTTTAATTAACATTAACGAGTTCCACGAGTTTTGGTGAATATTTGATTTCAGGAACAACATATACAAATTTGAGCCAAAATGGGAGAAATCCCAGGTCGGCCGTCCTAGGCCAGGCCGGCCGGCCTACCCATGTGTCAACTCGACGTGCAACTCCTTAGGGATGGTCCTGAACACAGGATCAAGCAAAGAACAAGTGTCATGCACAAGTGTCACCAGTTTAGACCGAAAGGCGTACACCAAGTCCAATTGGGTCCACTTTTAGTGACAAGAAAATCAATCAAGACCCAAACCAATTTGAGGAGAAACATACAAACCTTGATCAGCATGACAGAGCAACGGAGGACCGAGATGTGCCAGAGCCAAGTCGACCGGCCTAGGTGAGGCCGGCCGGCCTAAGAACCATGTGGAAAATACCTAGCAGATCACAACCGACTCCAGGAGAGAATCCAAGCCATCCAGAGGAAGGTCGGTGCCAGATGGCACGATCCCTAGGCCGGCCGGCCCCACTCTGCAGCCTCTGGACTTCAGGCTTCGCGTGGAAGTTAAGCACACCGACTACACTTGCTTCCATGTGACGCCAACTGGATTACCGGCCAATTACCAACCTTGGAGTGCTATAAAGGGAGCTCCACCCCTCACTTCCAAGACACACCATCCATTAGAGAAGAGTGTTCATTTGTACTCTCTTGTATTAGAATAGGGAGAGAGTGAGGTGAGAGCTTTGGTGCAAACCAAGCTAAAGGAGCGAACTCGAGTTCTCTCGGTCTTACTCCATATTTTGTATCCACCTCGGAGGAATATATCTTTGAGTAAGTTTCTCGTCTCAACTTTAGTTTCTCGCTAGCTTTACTTTCTACTTTAGTTACTTGTTTAATTACTTCCTTTGATCTACGTGATCCCGAGTCTGCATAAGTAGCAAAATCTACTTATTTGAGGTTCCTTTCAATCTAAGTATACGGTAGGAGCAAGTAGCTCGATAGCTGTGGGCGTGGTGCCTAGTCTTGGTTAGCTATCTCGGGTTGTGTTCCACCCCATGGAACCGTTGTGGTAGGCGGCAGGTGATTACAGCTCTATCCGTCCCTCATAGTCCACCACGTTCGGATGCTTTCATAGCAGTAGTTGCAGGTTGCCGTTGTACTCCCCTCTCATCCTTTTCTGAAGTCCTTCCTCTTCCAGCCGCCGAAGGAGATCAAGTTAGTAGTTAGCTCATCGCTAGGTAGAACAGTAGGTTATCTGGAGTTAGGCCCTCATTCCTCTTACCTTTTCTCTCTTGGTGTGTCCGGCTGAGTAGTTCTAGATTTGGTCAAAGTTTTACCGTTCCTTGGATTCGATATCCCATGTATACTCCCTCGTAAAGGCTACATTGGTCTCTGTACGCTTGCGAAGTAATTTCTTTAGGCTAAGGAGTGCCAAAAAACCCCGATCCCTTCTATAATGGAACATGGTCTAGTTCTGAGGGATTTTGTGGTTGGAGATATGAATCTTTCTCCCGAATGATCGAGAGCAAAAGAGGCAAAAATGATGTTCACTCCAACCATGTGGTTGTAGAGGGTCGTGACTGTAGTCCCTTCTATGAAACATAGAATGGTCAAGGAGGGAGTATAGATTTGAATTATTTAAGATGATGCTTCCCCCTCTTGTAACCATTCACTATGCATGACAGCAGCTATACCTTTCATAGTCTCTTTAAGGGAAGCCTTATCGAAATTGTTAGGAGGGTCTATCAGGACTGGAGGCCTCTTTTGGAGGGGATATAGAGTGGTGATGCCAAAGACATTGAATATATCCTCCTCGATGTTCCACGAGAATTCCAGAGGTAGGATCTCATCCTCCTCCAGGGTTTCTGGTTCAGGGGAAGGTTCAGCTAGCTAGTCTAGGCGAGAGAGCTGGGAAGATGTAGGCTCAGCTACCAGGATTTCCTCATGGCTTGAAGGTTTTACTACTGGGAGGGGCTCAATGAAGGAGGTTTTTTCTAGGATGCGATCCAAAAGCGCTATTAATTCAGAGGTGGTTTTGTAGGCAAAAGATCCCCCAACAGTGATATCAAGCTGTAGGGCTGTTTCATTGTTCAGCCCTAAGCAGAAGTGCCGAAGCAGCACATGGTCGGGAATGGACAGGTCTGGGTCATCATGTGTAAGCTGTGTGAACCTAGCCCACGCTGCTCCGAGAGTCTCCTTCTCATCCTGACGAAAGTCGAGAATTTCTTTTCGCAGGGAAGCAATGCGAGAAATGGGAAAAAATGCGAGACCAAACCTATTTCGCAACTCCTCCCATTCTCCGTTTACCTTTCCTACGTTATGGGTGTACCATTGCTTTGCTTTCTCAGCAAGGGAGAAAGGAAACAACTTCCACCGAAGTGTTTCTTGTGCCACGCCTGCAATTGACAAGCAAGAGCACATCTGCTCGAACTCTCGTAGGTGGTGGTAAGGGTTTTCAAGTTCATATCTTGAGAAGGGTTGTTCCCAAACCATGGCTATGAAGCCAGGGTGGAGTTCAAAGCCAGAAGCTGTGATTGGCTTGGGTGATTTTTATGGCTCTAAGAACTCGCCCGAGGGAGCAGGGAGATGGTGGATAGAAAGGTTGTCCATGGAATAAGGATAAAAAAGAAAAGAAACGATAAAAGAAAGGTAAAAAGAAAAGACACACGGGCAACTAGGCTCGAAGACAACTATAGCAACCATTCCCTAGCAAGGCGCCATAAATACTTGTTGGTATTTCTTAACTTTTACAGATAAGTCCTCAATTGCACGAAAATACTGTTGTAGCACTTCACCCGGGAGTATTCAGGGTGTCGAATTTTCCACGAGGAATGGATGTGTAACTATCTTCTAACTAGGTTACCCCGAAGAAGATGAGAGCTAGAGAGACCTTAGGATAGTGTGGTTCTGATCTAAGGATGGGTTCAAGGGAAGATAAACTTATGTTTCCACTCGTTTACTTTAGGCATTGGTCTGACCTTTGTCTGCCAAGGACCTCTGCCTATTAGCTCTACTACCGAGCCCAAACGTCGGGGAGTGCACTAACCACGCAGACTGGGTAGCGGACAGATAGGGCTGTCACCACCTTCCATCTACCCCAGTAACACCGTGGAGCTCGGAGCAAACAAAGGGAATCTAGGGCCTAGACACCACGTCTAATCCTTCGACTAGTGCTCTAGCGTCGATCAGGGTTTACCTGTCTTTATCAGGGGTCCTATACTAGAGCATCCACTACTAGAACAGACGATGAGCCCACAAACGAATGAGAACAAAAGAATAACTTAACTAGAACTCACCGAATAGAGGAATCCGGATATGTACTCCAAATGTACTGTATCCGCTGAGGTACAAGTCCGGCTCTTCTCCGCACTCCTTCCTCACACACCACCTAGACTAAAGATACAAATGTGGAGCCTCTCTACTCTACTCCTTCACATGAGGAATGGTGTGTGTATGGTGGAATGAGAGGGGGGAGGAGGCCCCCATTATATAGTGGGGGAGGTGGAGTAGGGGCCAGTCCATGTGATCCTTTATAAAGAAACCTTATCTCCCTGGGATGAGGTTGCTTAGGGGATACTCCTCTCCAAGGTGCACCTGGATAGGTGCCCGTCCAGGTTTGGCCAAACCTAAGGGTCGGCCGCCCCCAGGTGAAGCTTCCGCGGCTCTACCTTCCCTGGCAGGCTGACATGTGGGCCCTAAGGCTTATCCTCAAGTGCATCTTGTGTGGCGCGCCCGTTTTCTCTTTATTTGTGGGCCCTCCTTGTAAGTGGAATATCTAGATAGCAATATTTTGTTCATTTCATTATGTGTTCTCCTGTGTTTTCCCCGCTTTACAGGTGTGGGTGCCTGCAGATGACAATTCACCAAAACTCGTGGAATTAGTTAGTTATAAGCCCTATATCTAAGTTTGGTGATTATTTATCATGAAAAGTTGCAGGACTTGTCGGTTTATTTTAGCACTTAAGGACCGTCAACACCTGCCATTTACCCGTAGAGCTGGAGCACAGAGCGCATTGGGCTATATGGAGATGGAATATGGATTTATAGCAAGTCAGAGAGTACCGGAAGTGCCAGATCTAGGAACTAGAGGAATGGAGAGATAAAGCTTATCACAGTGCCTCGATTTATAAAGAAAGAACCAAGAGATAGCACGATAAGCGGTTGAATCCCAAGGTCTTTAACCAAGGAGACAAGGTATTGCTCTTTAATTCTAGGGTCAAATTGTTTGGTCACGAAAAACTACGTAGCAAGTGGCTAGAACTGTACCATGTCATCGACATATCACCTCATGGAGCTATCGCGATACAAGATGACGACGGCAACACCTTTAAGGTAAACGGTCAACGTCTCAAGCTTATCGCGATACAAAGCTCTTGATGAAGAAATAGACGTGATTGACTTAGTCGATCATGCTCATATAAATAATTAAGAGCCATATAGGCCAAAAGGGCAGGTGGGCGCATAATAATTATAATATCTTTAGCCCTACCTATAAATATGAGAGGAGGGGGTAAGAATCAAGACACACCACCAAGTTGGAGTTCACATCCATCAAGTGCTCATCCAAGCCTCCTCTTGCATTTAGAATTGTCTTAGATTAGGGAGTGGGTAGAGGTACTCAGGAGGGGCATCGGTCCTCGGCGCTCTTCTCCATTTGTACCTCTACGAGAGTGAGGGAGTAGTTCGAGAGAAGTGACGGGTTGTCGGCATTCTGCTCCCAACTTGTACCTCTACGGATGCTGCTACATTCTTCGGTATTTAGTAAGTATTCGTGGTTCCTATCTCTAGTATTTTACTTGGTATAGTAGATGTTAGTAGTGCTTGTAGTTGAGTGAGATCAGTTCTCTTACTCGCGGGTTCGTCGCTCTGTATTCATACATAGTGCTGTAGTTTGCTACGGGACGTCATACGTAGTTAGACTGCAGTAGTAATCAGTAGCGTAGGCGTGGTGTCTAGGCTAGGGGTTATCCTTTGTTTGCCTTATATCCCACAGTTTGTTAGAGGTAGGTCATAGGTGGTGACAGCCCTATTGGTCCTTCATAATCCTCCACGTTCGGATATAGCGTAGAGCTGTTGGCCGGAGTCGACTGGTAGACCTGTTGTAAGCCGGTGCCCGAAGCGAGTAGCGCTATCTTAGCAATCCTCTCTACCCTTCTACCTATCTTGGTGTGTCCTTGGACCGATTAGAATAGAAGAGAGTGCACACACGTTACCTATTCATTCGATAACCCTTGGAATACTCTGAGGTGAAAGCTACAACGGTATCTGTGCGCTTGCGGATTTATTCGTGTCGCTAAAATACCCAACAAGCTTTCTAGCACCGTTGCCGGGGAACGGTTGTTGGATCTCTCTTCGAACCTAGTCGTCCTTGTATCCTTTGTTTTTCTTTTCTTCTACCTTGACCCCCACTATCCCTAGAGGAGCTATCCTTCAAAAGCTTCTCTACCCTACAGGATTTATACCGTATCATCTTTAGTTTTCTTCCTGCTATCTGTACCCCCGCTACCCATGGAGAAGCCATCCTTTCACAGCCTCTCTGCCCCTAGGGAAGAGTTCCCAAAGCCACCATCATCTACATGAATAATTCTCACATCCGGCTGTGAACTCTTTCCTGATCTTATCACTCTAGTTCGGAAGCCTCCCTTCTCTGGGTTAGAAAGTGAAAACCCATACCACCATTTGTTAGATTTCGAGCATCTGTGTTCATTGTTTGCCATTGCAGGCATGACACAAGATACCCTTAAGTGGAAATTGTTCCCTTTCTCTCTTATAGGGAAGGCCGAACAATGGTACACGTATACCGTAGGCAGTATACACGATAACTAGGATAAGCTGAGAGACAAGTTCTGTCTTGAGTTCTTCCAGATGTCCCGTATCATTGCTTTACATAGGGATATATGCTCTTTCCAACAGAATGAGAGGGAAAGCATTAGAGCGGCCTGGTACAGATTCTTGAGTTTGATAGAATCAGGACCTGTACTATCGATACCCGAATCCTTGTTGCTTTGCAACTTTTATGAGGGCCTCGACAAGTGCTCCGCCTTTCATCTCAACGTTGTCTCTAGAGGATCATTTCCACGTATGACTCTAGCTGAAGGTAGGAAATTCTTATATGATATCATAGATTCTATCGCCTTCACGATCATGCCCGAACTCCTCCGAAAAATACACAAGTCGAACCAAGAGGATCTTGTAGCAGTTAAATTCAATCTTTCATCTTCCACATCCTTAGATTCAGCTCTAGAAACCTCGCCCGAACCAGGAACATCGGAGGGAGAAGAGATTCACCCCCCGAAGTTCTCTTCCCGATTCGAGGTTGACCCCTCTAGAACTCACAAAAACACCTCGAATCCCTTCAATGCCCAATCATGGGAGGAACCTTCTTCTGTCCAAGCCGATCAATCTAGAGATCTCTTGACAGAACCTTCCTTTAGGCCTACGGTATCTCTTTCTCCTCCCGATATCCTTAACAAAGCAATTCTCGAGGAAGCCAAGAAGGAGGAATGGTCAGATGGAGAGAAATGCTTTTCTGAAGAAAATTGGATTAGTTCACCCTCCATGATCACTCCTTGTTCTATAAGGGGAACTACCGTAGAAGCCCACATTAACCCCATTATGGAGGTTAATGTTTTGCCATAGCACTTAGCGTACACACTTCTAGGCAATGTTACGCTAAGACCATACGACACGCTCTTAAAGACTTGTCCCTCGGGACACATCCTTAAATGTCGGGGGGTTGCAAGTGCCATGTCGCTCATAATAGACAAAATTGAGGTCAACTTAGATTTCCATATCTTCGATATCCCGATTTTGATCTTCTCCTAGGCTCCCCGCTTGAAAAACTTCTCACATCTCAAGGGAGTCTAGATAAAAAGCTTAGGAAAACCACTTTTGCCACTGTCTCTTGCTTAGAAAATTATATGGTGAAGCATTTTCCCGAGCCAAACCCGCTCAAGGAAATGATGCATGAATCTCCGTTCACATCATCCGACCCTGTTCTCTCCGAGGTTGCAAAATATGCAGCTTCCGAAGAGCACAACTCAGAAGTTACCCTTCACTTTTGTGAAGACGAACGATTATTATCCCTTGAGCGAGTTTGAGCCTCTTCCCTCTGGCCTCGAGAAAGTTGTTCTTGACCATGATCGAGATTCAACTATGCTTTCCCATGATGAATCTCTTGAGATGGAGAATCTATGGGCCATGGAATTTTGTGAGGCGCCGACTCTGGAGTCCGATGAAAAGGATTCCACAGATGACCATGGGACCATCATCTTTAAAACATCATGCTCATTCAATGCAACTCCAGAGTCAGGCTTGCTTGGTGCACTATGCACACACGAGGACTACAACCACCTTATGGTCCTCTTCTGTAAAACTTTCAGGAGGTTGGTTGTAGATGTATATGTTTATCGTAAACATTTCAAATTTTGTGGGTGCACCGTGACACTAACCTTGTAGCTAGCTTTAACAATTGGTGGTGAAACCATGACCCATCACCAATGATGGCTACAAGGGATCTCATGGTTGAGCTTATGACCATAAAAACAAAGCACTACCGGGAGATAGCCCGGATTATTATTTATTTATTTACTTATTTATTTCCCTTCAATAAAAGCAAGAGCATGTTCTAGGATGTATTTTTCTTCAGGTATTTTTGGTCGCTAACCTTTCTAGAGAAAGATTAAGAAGAATGACGGACAAGCAACACATACGAACATGAGAGCTACACCAACTACAACCCCCCTCGATATGCCTTGATGAAGGAACAACTACAGAAGGAGACTTGAACTCCATACACTTGAAGTTTTGCAAACTCCAAGTGTGGGGGAGGTATGTGAGTGCCCCGAAGTAAGTTCTTTCTCAATCCATATCTTGTTTTGGAATTGGTGTAAGTTCCTGCATCTTGCTCTATATAAAAAAAAGAGAGAGGAATTGCCATGATGGCAACATTGAAGTCTTTATCAACAAAGTGCTATGGTAAGTACTCTCAATGTCCTGCTTTTGACATTAAACAAAGCCCTGCTGGGAGGTCGCCCGAGGATCGCCAGAGTAAGTCTCATGGTGAGATTAATATTTAGTTTGAATAAATTTTAGAGCTCCCTGGTTATTAAAACCAGCAGAGCCATTATTTCGTTTCCACTATCTCGTTGAAAACAGCACCAGATACAAGTACAAGTGTGGGGGAGATCTCTCAAGATCATCATTGTCATACACATTCGAGATCTCCCACAGATGCATCACACAACATCGTTTGCACCAACATGACAAGAGACAAGGCAAGGACACCAAATTCAGCCAGCCACCTAGTGGTTTGGCTGAATCACCACTGCCTTGATCCCCATCTTTTTTAAAAAGCGATGGTTTGTGCATCCTCTACTTCTCAACTCTCTTTGATTCATGAGTTTGAATGGTTTTTAATTCCGACTCACTAAAATCAAACTCAAAGTGAATCAGTGTGTTGCACCTGCTCTACATGTTTCATATGGTTGGCTTGCATATGTTTTATTCCATGCTTATCACCTCGATGCCTGTGAACAAAAATCCTTAGGAAAGCATGCTTATCTAAGTAGTTGATGTTTGAGATATGGTTTGAATGATATGATCTTCGCTCTTTATTGTTTAAGTGCTTGGGAAATTTATTTGAAAATTTGGAAAACCCTTTGCAAAGCTCCTCTTTGATATGCAAAGTCCTACCAAAAGTCATATGATGATACTTCTTGAAAACCATATACACATTTGCTGCTTGTTTTTGCATTGAGCTTTGTCAAATTGTTGTGACCCTTGAGAGAATTCTTTTCATACTTTCATTATCAAGATTCACGTGCACACCATATACCCCCTTGCTATTCTTCTTTGAGAAGTTAGCATTGTACCATCCACTCATTCCACAAAATAAATGCTCCACTATATGTGTTGGTCTCTCTCCCCAGTTTCTATTAAAAAAAAGCAGAGAGGCATGGGCTATCGAGAAAAAAAATATATGGACACATGAAGGTCCAAGTATTGAAAAAAGAAAGAAAGAAAAAAATGTGGGCACATGAAGGTCCATGAAAAAAAAGATATCCATGCTCTCAAAATAATTTATATAGGGAGAGAGATCATACAAAAGGAGTTTCCATTCCATCCATTACAATCCATACACGTGCACATCTTGATCTGATTGTATGACTTGATTTTCTCTGTGGATCCTATTTTTGACTTTGCAATATATGTGATACATGTATGCCTTAACCTTCATACCCTATCTCGAGCCCCACATATAGCCATCATTAGAGGTAGGATGAAGGAAAGGCAAGTAAAATACCTTGGTGAGGACATATACACATTGAGCGATCTGAGAGAATCAAATGAGGAGCTAAGCAAGGTTTATTTTGAAAACTTAATGAAAAATCCCAAGCTACTTGACATGAGGAGCAGAAGTGATTTGATTCAAGACCATTCCATTCCTTAACTACCCAAGATGGCATGATAGACACTTCAAAGTTCACAAGTACAAGTATTGGCGCTCCTTAAGTACCCATTTTATCCCTTGTTTATCCTTGATAATGGCATTAATTTAATATCAAAATCACTAACCATCCTAACCCCGGCCTAATTATTGGTCATTTTCACGTTTGCACATATATTTTGGAGGAACTTCGTTTTTGCAGGTTTTTGGCCTATTTTGGAGCATGAAATGACGAGGCCCGTGATCGAGCGCTAACACGAAGAAAGACGAAGGCCAAAGCCCAAAGGGAGGACCAAAGCCCATGTTGATTCGAAGCCCATTCACGCACATCCATCCTCCAAGAGAGCGCAAAGCACCGAGCCCACGAAGATGAGATCAAGATACTTCGGGATTAAGCAAAGCAAATGAAGATTTAAGGAAGAATTCCCTATCCTATCCTTTCCTCGAAGATATCTCCAAGATAACGACGTCCAAAGGGGTGCAATCGTGAAGGACATAAACTCTAGAAGATGCGAGGAGTCTACACGCAAAAAATGAGACTGAGGCGAGCCCAAAAGGGGGTAGGCCGGCCGGCCTAGGCCCATGGGGCCGACCGGCCTATCCCGTTTCCAAGGCGGCTCGGCCTCCCCTTCGACCGGTGGCTTCCTCGGCTTATAAATAGCTCACACCTTATTCAACTCGGGGCATCCATCCACCCAGAACTCGACGAAAACCTAGGGCTAAGACCTGGAGACGACAGCCGCCACAAGTCTTCGAAGTTGTCTAGGAGATGGCTTAGGCCACCCCTAGCCGCCATGGCCTCCCTGCGTGGTTGTGTCATGGTGGAGTTCATGAGCTAGTTGGAGTCGTCAATGATGTATACGCGGTGGTGACGATCCAAATGAATCTATTATGTGAGTAATGTCTTCATGTCATCCGATCTATTTAGCGATCATGTCTCTCCTCTTTGATTTCGTTCTTGCCTTGGGTGTGCTTTTTCCTAGATCTATTCTCGAGATAGATTGCATGGGGTGTTCTTGTAGCTATGGTGGCTAGGAGTTCATACCAGATCTACCCAGGGGGGGTTCGACACTAGCGTGCTTCTGGGGGCTTAGTCCGAAAGGGAGTGTCGTGACAGGGCGTGGCCTGAGTAGGGGGGTTCCCGAGGGGTTGGATTGGAGGTTTTGGTTTAAAGAGGCTTTGGATGAGATGCATGTTGTGCTTACTCGTTTAGCTAGAACTACAACTAGAATGCGAGCGATCGGTTTAGTCATGCCTTCGGTCATGCTTTATCCTTACCGATGTTCATGGATGAGATCAACCTTTGTACATCACTCATATCTATCAAAGGTTTACCCTTTATATGCAATCAATGCTTCATGTTAGGATAGATCCGTTAGATTAGATGGAAAACCTTAGGTAGTTCATTGCCGATCCATGGATTGATAAACCTTGGGGGAATACTCTAAGGGAAAAGCTACCACGATCCGTGCGCTTGCGGTATATAAATTGGGGCGCTAAGGAGCGTCAACAACAAGGTATGGGTTGGAATATCTCTTATGCTCGCTTCATATCTTTGGAAGTCGTGTTCCACCTTAGTCCTTTGTCCTTTACTTGAGGACGAGCAAAATCTAAGTGTGGGGGTGTTGTTGACGGCTCTTAAGTACCAATTTTAGGCCGTCAACTCTTGCATAAATACATAAAATGTGAGCATCAACATAGTGGTAGGGGTTTATTACTGACCATTTCCATGAGTGTTGGTAAATATTTGTATGCAGGTGAATTAAGGGAGAAAACACACTTCATGAGCAGGGAAACACACTCCTCAATCCAAGGCAAATTGCATCGACCAATCAGAGCGCACCTTTCAGCCTCACATGGATTCATGGGCCCACATGTAGCAAGAAACCGACATACCCAAAGCTTAGGCACGTGCAACAGGGATAAGGGGACACGTGGCGACCCACCAGAGGAAGCTGGAGGCGGTGGGGCCCAGTGGGTCGTCAGCCGACCAGCATGGTCGGCCGAGCCCACTAAGGCTCCACCGACTCTCCCCTTTGACGTGTCACTTGCTCGTTGGTCCTAGAAGGCGGTTTGGCAAGGCATAGCTGCAACTCTCACCCGTACACACCCTTGGCTCCCTCCTATAAATATGAGAGGAGGGGGTAAGAATCAAGACACACCACCAAGTTGGAGTTCACATCCATCAAGTGCTCATCCAAGCCTCCTCTTGCATTTAGAGTTGTCTTAGATTAGGGAGAGGGTAGAGGTACTCAAGAGGGGCGCCGGTCCTTGGCGCTCTTCTCCATTTTGTACCTCTACGAGAGTGAGGGAGTAGTTCGGGAGAAGTGTCGGGGTGTCGGCATTCTGCTCCCAACTTGTACCTCTACGGATGCTTCTACATTCTTCGGTATTTAGTAAGTATTCGTGGTTCCTATCTCTAGTATTTTACTTGATACAGTAGATGCTAGTAGTGCTTGTAGTTGAGTGAGATCAGTTCTCTTACTCGCGGGTTCGTCGCTCTATATTCATACAGAGTGCTGCAGTTTGTTATAGGACGTCATACGTAGTTATACTGCAGTAGTAATCAGTAGCGTAGGCGTGGCGTCTAGGCTAGGGGTTATCCTTCGTTTGCCTTATATCCCACGGTTTGTTAAAGGTAGGCCGTAGGTGGTGACAGCCCTATTGGTCCTTCGTAATCCTCCACGTTCGGATATAGCGTAGAGCTGTTGGCCGGAGTCGACTGGCAGACCAGTTGTAAGCCGGTACCCAAAGCGAGTATTTTGCCCGAGAGATCGACCTTTAACTCAACAATAGCGCTATCTTAGGAATCCTCTCTACCCTTCTACCTATCTTGGTGTGTCCTTGGACCGATTAGAATAGCACACGTTCCCTGTGGATTCGATAACCCTTGGAATACTCTGAGGTGAAAGCTACAACGGTATCCGTGCGCTTGTGGATTTATTCGTGACGCTAAAATACCCAACACCCACCAGCCCTTTTGGCCTATATGGCTCTTAATTAGATATATGAGCGTGATCGACTAAGTTAATCACGTTTATTTCTTCATCAAGAGCTTGGTTGGCCGAGCATGGGCTGGCCCCAATGGGGCCCATCTTCGGTGCACGGCCTCTCTAACCCAAGCCAAGCCTAGATCGACCGGGTACGACAATATTCGCGAGTAGAAAAGGAGGGTTCTCATTCTTCTCCCTCAGAAAACCTAAACCATCTCCTTCTCCACCTTGTTTCCATCTACTCCAAACCCTCAACCAACTCCAGCACCATCCCATAGACCACCTGCCATGGCCAGCAAGGAGATAGTCCCGTTTGTTGCCTCGGAACCCAGCAAAAAGGAGCGCTGTAACATCCCGTAAATTTTACGGAATGTTAAATTCTCCAAGAATGCGAGTTTTCAAAAACTTTTTGTGTGATTGTGTTATTAGCTAGAATAATATAAGGTTATCTTCTAAATCTCTCAAAATTCCTAGATTTTAAAACTTAATTAAACATAAGGACTATAATGTTAGTGTGAAGCATTTGGAGTTATTTGGATATTTTTGAATCTACCTTGTTTATTTGAACTCAAGTTGGATTTAAATTATACCTTGTTTGAATTGTGTGGGAATTTATTTGAAATTGACCATTCAAATAAATTCCAAGAGGTCACCTCTAACTTGGGCTCAAACTCAACTAACACCTAACCCAACCCCCCCTAACTGGCCTGCTAACCCTGTAGGCCCAAACCCTATCCTGGCCCGTTGCTCGCCGGCCCTATCCCCTGCAATCGACCAGCTCACCCCGCCCGCGGCCCAGCTACCGCCTGCGCATAGCCCACATCCCGCCTGCCAGCCCAACCATGCGGCCCAGCACCAGCCCACACGGCCGCCTCCACCCCTTCGTCCGCGCCAGCTGACAACCGGGACCCACCTTTCAACCGCACCACCTCCTCTGTTCCCCCCTTCCTCCTCATGCCACTCGTCCACACGGACGACACCGGCCTCCTCTGCTCTGCCTCACCTGCCCGCCCCACCTCACCCTACCCCGACAAGGCATGGAACGGCCTCGCCTGCTAGACCTGTAGCCGCCACAAATCCCGCCGCTGCCCGCGCTACCTTGTTCCCTCGCTTGCGCGCCAAGTTCCCGCTGCGGAGACCCCAGATGCACGCCACGGTCGTCCCATCTCAGCCCTCAACGTCCGTGTCGCCGTGGAACACAAGCCGCAGCCCGGCGCCTCCTATAAAACCCCAATCGGCTACTGCCCAAACCCTAGAGCCAGGGGAATTTCTCCCCTTTTGCCGCCGCTGCCTCCAATCGAAGAATAGAGAAGAAAAGGAAGAAGGGGAGGAGGAGCCAAGAGTGGAGGAGGTGGAGAGGAAGAAGGAGAACGGAAGAAGAAGGATCCCGGAGTCGACGTCGCAAAGAAGAGGAGGCACCAGACCGCCGGTGCCGCCGCCAGGGAGCACCAATGCCGCCAGAACGCCCACGACAGGTCGGCGCCCTCGATCTTCTCCAAGCCGCATGGTAGGTGCCATTGCCCCCTGCTCACCTCAACCCCGTGCTGCCAATGTGCTGTGCGCCACCGATGAGCCCTTTTCTAGTGGCAGCCATAGGAACCCAGTCCTCATTTTTCTGTAGGGATCCTTCATGCACCATCGTAGCCGCAACCCGCCGCCGCCTGTCCACGCCACCGAGCCGACGCCGCATCCCGGAGCACTGGTGCCTGCACGTGGCGAGGCCACGCCGCGACCTTGGGGCGCTAGGAGGTTGCGCATGTGCGCCTTCCCAACCTAGCCGGCCGCAAGGCTCGACCTACAGCTGGCCTCGCCAAAACCATGCGGCTCCGCCGCCCCACGGCCACACCAGCGCCACGCCTGGAACGCGCACACCACATCGGCAAGGCCGTGCCCTTTTTGGCTCGGCTGCACGCACGTCGTCTTGAACCAGGCCACCCTCGGCGTCCTAAACCATGTGGCGCACCCACGCGCCTCACCACAGCCACTCCAACCACCTTCCCTGCCTCGCCGTTGAACTGGTAGACGCGCTCACGGCCGCGACTTCGCGCCGCGATGCGCCCAGGGCATATCGTCGAATGCCTTGGAGGTGCTGCACCAGCACCTGACCAGGCAAACACACACATGGCCAAACCGCACGTGAGCCGCATGGTATCTGCCCCGAGCCACACATGATCTGTCGCCGCTGACAGATGTGTCCCACCTGTCAGTGGGTGGCGAGCTGCTGACACGCGGACCCCAGTCGCCAGGAGAGAGTGAGAGAGGGAGGGAGCTGTTTTGGGCCGTAGCCCTTGCTTCAGCCCGACAAGCCAAGCTGGCCTGCAAGCCGAGCCGACCCATTCGTCTTTAAGCCGAACCTACCTAGGCCTCGCGAGCCGGCCTGCTTTTCCATTGAGCCCACGAACCCCTTTCGCCCTTTTTCCTTTTCTTTTAAACCAAGCTGACAAGCGGGCCCCACATGTCAGTGGACCCCACTGACTTGGCCGTGGACCCGTTGATTGTTGACTTGGTCAAGAGGCTGCCACATGGCGCGCTGTGTGTTTTTCTTTTTCAGAAAACCTTTTATTAATTCCAGAATATGATTTAATCTTTGAAAATTCATAATAAATTAATCGGAGCTCCGAAAATTATGAAACCAGTTTCATAATTCTTCAAAAATCATTGTCTACGCGTTAGAGTAGGTTTTGTTGTGAGTTGGATCTTAATTGAGCAGTTTTGTGCATTATTGCAATTTAGTCCCAATCTTTATACATAATTACGAATAGGTCCTGCTGCTGAAGAGACGACCGACGACTAGAACTACCAGGAGACCCAGGAGTTCTACGAGGAGCCCTCGGGTTCATGCCCATCAATGACTTGAATTCCTATTAGGCATTTCTTGCTAGAGTTACTATTGCTTTACTTTATGTGTCAGATAAGCCTGCATGGCCTATTTGTCAACTGTATTCCTTGTATTTCTATGATACCTTGATGGATTCTTGAATGCTTTGGCTACCATGAGAGAATGGGTATGGGAAATCCGTGATATAATAGTCTTGGCATGCATACAGATCCACCATATGAGCAGCCGGTGATTAGGGCTTTTTAGCGGGGACGAGAGACTGGCGGGGGATGTGGATTGGGGCACATCCTGGGGAGCACCTGTGGCGGGTGCGGGATGAGGAGGGGCATACCTGTTATGGTTGCCCAAGGAGAGGCGATACCTGTTATGGGTGCCTTTGGCGGACCTCCGTGGAGGACTGCGCGAGGAGATGCTTGCCCAGACTCGTAAGGATATATGCGGTAACTATGATTTGTGGGACTTTATAAACGCCCACGCCACTTATCAACTATGCAGGTGGACTCAGTCCGATCTAGCTATGCGTGGCACCAGACTGTTAGAAGTTGGGTATTGTGCGGGGGAGGCCCACTGCGTGAGTAGCATGGGCCTTGTACAACTCCGAACGGTAGGGGAAGGGCCTCACAACTCCAGGGCGACCTCTTTGCGAGAGGATGCATCCCAACCTGGGGGAACATGATTGTGCCGTAGCAGTTAGTTTCGTTCTCAGTAGACCGGTGCCTCTGAGTTAATCGACTGATCCCTGGCTAGCGTCGCGGCGAGTGGGTACAGGTCGCAACCCCTGCAGGGTGAAAACTATACGTATAGCCACATACTCGGTCATGTACATTCCTACTCTTCTGTTACTTCATCTAATTTAGTGTGCCTTGATGTTTCTATCTCTCTCTAGTCCACTTCCCCCTGTGGACTCAGATGAGGTGCAGAGAGAGGGAGTTCCTGCACCGACCTGCGCTTTTGTAGATGGAAGTAGACCAGTGCTGGTATGGCCCGCGTTGATGAGTGATATATATATATATATATATATATATATATATATATATATATATATATATATTCTCTATTTAACTCGTTGGGTGTTAAATAAGAATTTAACGCGCCGGCCACCCGTCCGATCGAACCTGGTGTCTCGTGACCAATGACACAACCGGAAAATATCTGCCCGCAAGTGGAACATGTTCCTCTGCACCGGAAAATAGAATCAATAAGCGTTTTTCTCGGATCGTGGGTCCCAGACGCACCCACGGACGGAAAGGTTTTTTCCCCTCTTCCATCAACCGCTGTAGCGGTGGTGAGCCGGCGATGGGGATGTCGTCGATCTCTTCCTCCATCTAGCTGCTCCCCTCCGCGCGAGGGCCTAGATCGCGCCTGGAGCGGCTCCTACTTCTTCGCGGCGGCAGCCCATGTCGCCGCCGCCGGGACGACGACGCCCCTTGGAAGGGCTCGACCATTGGTTTTGGAATGGGGGCTCACGACCCTCGCTCTCTCCATGACAGTTCGTCGCTGCCCGTCGCTGCTTGGGGCCGCGGCCTCCATCCCCAAGCAGATCCTGTTTTGAATCAGGCACGGCGAAGGGACTGGCTTTGATGGGTGCCGACTCCACCACCTACCGGCTACCGCCCCCCAGCTCAATCTGCCCTGCATCCCGCGCCGCGGAGCCTACTAGCTGCCCGCCGGCATCCTACCCTCCAACTCCACTAACCGGCAGGCAGGCTACGAGGCAAGGACTTACCAGCCCATTATATTTTCAATAGATTCAACTATTGGATCTTCAATTTTTTGTTGACCCTATAGATTAATATCTGATTATCCCGATCAACAATTGGAAGCACATGTTGATTTTTATTGTATCTGTGCACAGATCTATAGCTGCATTTTCTGTCCGTTGGAATTTTCTTCTTGTATGTGTTATAGCAGGTCTCAATATACTGAAGAAATTCCTTGAATTTTCCATTTGCAGTGCTGCTGTCTTAGTGGTCGGACTGCAATTAGGTTGAAAGGAGGCAAATACAGTGTTACCTTTAGTTATCTACGATAGTTATCTACTTGTGTGTAGTACAAACTTCCTGATGTAAATAATATTTCATTTCCAGAGGTGTTTTAGCACAATGTTGTAAAGCAACAAAAATGTGACATTTTAAGTCTTATCAGTGCAATTGACATTCAAAAGCATTTTCCGGTTATGATCCCTTTCGTTTTCCAGACCTGCATACCACGGCCGGTGAGGCTTTCCGGCCATGAATCAATTGTTTTCCGGTTGAAGTACAGCATAAACATTCTGTTGAAGAACAAGAAATTTTCTGGCTAAAATAATCTAGTTTCCTGCTCAAATGTTCAGCAGCTAAAACCAAACCGGAATACTCCTTCCTGGAGACAAGAAAATTAGACATTAGCTGTTCCATGTTTATCAGGAACTTTCCGGTCGTAGGATGTCATTGCTATTCCGGTTACATGTCCTCAATTTCCGGGCAGGAGTTGAAGCCTCGACCCTCGAGGAGCTCAGATTTTCCGGTCAGAAGTTGTGGCCAGTAGCATTTTCCGGTTGCGGACAGTCTTTTCTGGTTGTGGGGGTTGAACCTGGTTTGTTCACTGTGTTGGGATCGGGGCCAGCGCGTTGAATACCTATTTAATACCCAGCGTGTCAAATAGCGATATATATATATCGCTAATGTTAAAGTTTGTTAAAGTTAACTTTTCTATTTCTTTTAATCTTTCATTCTGCAAGGTAGTATATCCTAATTCAGGATCTTCTCCTATAACAATGTTTGAAATAATATTTGCAAAATTATATGGTATATATATATATGGCGCCCTTGAGTTGCTCGGCCATCCGGTCACCCAAGGACCTCAGGCGACTGACCAGCGAGCTGTCCGACGAGCCGCCCTCGCCCTCGAGTCCCTGGCACGCGGCCACAGCGGCTCCCTCCAGATCCTCGTAGTCCTTCTGCACTGATGAGTACGCGACTTGGAGGGCCTCCTTCGCCGCGATCTCCTCCACCACCGCCTTCCGCAGCTCTGAGTGGAAACAAAGATAAGTCTCGACAAAACCAAGTTAACTAAAGCCAATTTCGGTACTCACCCTCTGTGCGCCTCCTCTCCTCATCCAGCTCCACCCGCGCGGCGTCGACCTCCTGTAGGAGCACCGACATAGAGGCCCCCCTTTCTTCGAGGGCGGTCTCTGGGCTGCGGAGGGCATCCCCCTGCACCTCGAGGAGAGCATCCTTTTGCACGAGGGTGTTGGTAAGCGCCTCGATGGCCGCCTCCTAGTGCTGGGACCGGCAGTCCTCGCGGCGAGCACCTCCACGTTCTAGCGCAGTGCGGTCACTTGCAGCTCGGCCTCCTTGGCCTTCTGCTCGGCTGTGGCCCTCTGCGCGTTGCGCTCGCCGTTGGCACGAGTGAGCTCGAGCTCCAGCCCACGAGCTCGTGCCTCCATTTTGGATGCCTGGGTGGAGGCTTCGTTCAGCCACAAAACCAGGCTAGCGCTGTACTTTTCAAGCCAGCCCACCCTGGAGTACAGTTGGGCCAGTTTGACGCTCTTGTCCCTCGACAGGGTCATTAGCTGCTGTGAACAAAAAACATGAGCAGAAATGTACAAATATAATCAGAAATGAACAGGAGCAGGAAGGGCACCTACCCGGTTGACGTTATGCTTCTCCTGCTAATGGAGCTACAGGACGCGCTGGAGGTCGGTGTCCATCACCTCGCCGAGATCGAGCTGCGCCTGCCAGATCTTGTCTTCTACGCGCTCAGCGCGAACAAAATCCTCGGGGACCCCTGGCTGGACAATCGCCTAGCTTATCCCCTCGCTGGGCTGCTCGGACGGTCCGGCCCCGAGGCTACCCTCGGAAGCAGCAGTGATGCGGCCGCTGGTGCCGGCTTCGCCGAGTGCGGTGTTCGAGACAACCTCTCCTAGGTCCTCGAACCGCTCTGGCACCGCCATCTCCGGTGTCTCCTTCGCCAGCACCATCTGTGTTGCCGCCGTCGTCGTGGCCTCCTCGCCCCTAGCCTCAGTGGATTTCGGGGTAGGGCCATCTTTTTCCACCTGGCCGGCGGGTCGCTCCGATGTGGCCCCGCCGGTCCTCCCTTCTATGCAGTGTCCGGCCAGGCAGTATCTTCCGTGCTGCCTCGGCCGGCATCTTCCTTGGCACTCAGCCGGACAGTGTCCTCCATGCCGCGCCGACTGGTGTCGCCTGCGCCCATCTGCGCTCGGCACATCTCGGCTCCCCGGGCCATCTCCGCTCGGTACTGCGCGGCGATCTCCTCTGCCGTCCGAGGCCTTCCGATCGGGGGCTGCGACGCCACGCGCGGCGTAGCGTTCCCCTCCGACTTGAGGGCCTTGGTAGGCACCAACGAGGGGGGGAGCCGCGGTAACCTTCAGGCTAAGCTAAGCAAGGGGGGAGGTCAAATTTGGTAGGAACAAAGGCGCCAACTTAAAGTGGAAAGCAGACGAAGAAGTACCTACCTCGGGGCAGCATCCAGCTTACGCTTCCTCGAGCCGCTCCTTGTGGCTCGTACCAGCCCACCGGCTCCCATCGAGCAACCGATGGGCCGCGCGCCAAGGCCAACTTGATGCCTCGGCGGCGACACTCGTCCGAGGGTCTCCATGCCCGGCCACGCGGGCGTCCTCTCGCCCGTCGTCCGCGCGTGCGTGCTCTCGCCCACCACCGGCGCCGGGGGCACGGTGCCGGCCCGCCGCTGGCCTGACGATTGGCCTCCGGCCACCTCCGTGTTGGGGGTCCCGAGCATCGAGTAATCGGCGACGTCCGACCCCGAGGGCGAGAGGTCTGGCTCCGGCGTAGTCTCAGGCGTGGCAAGCGGCGAGAGGCCCTCCTCCGCCCGCTCCTGGTTCACCTTATCCCTCTTCCTCTTCTCCCTCAACTTCCTATCGCGGCGCCGCTTCTCCGCGTCCTTCCGCTCCTTTCGCGCCTCTGCGTACTGGCAGTTCACAGCCCGGACCTCAGGGAGAGGAGGATCCGAGGAATATCCGTGGCGGCTCAGCCCCTATGAATGAGACTAGGATTAGGAAGAGGAGGACGACACAATCAACCAATGCTTAGAAATGGATCTTACCAGTTGGATGTACCCTGTTTCGGGGCGCATCTTGATTCCCCAAAGATCTCTGAGGCCGGTCGGAGGGGGGGCCATCATACGCCCCACCCTCTGGGTAGTGACCTCGTGGGAGAGCAGCTCCTCCATCATTCGTGAGCCCTCGGATGGGGCCTCCGGCGTCAGCTTGTGGATGGGCAGCTTCCTCTCCATAAGGGGAAGCACCCTCTGCCGGTGTAAGTTCGTGACGACGGCGGTCGCAGTCAGCCCCTTGCCAGCCAGATGATGCAGCGCGTCGGTGTACACCTCGATCTTGGCCTGGCGCTCGGGGGGCGACACGCCGTATCCCCAAGAATACGGCCTCTCCATCAGAATCTTGCCGGTGTTCGCCGGAAGCCATCCGTCGTCGTTGCGGAGGTAGAACCACACCTTGTCCCAGTCACGATTATTCGACGTCATCGTGCAGGGGATGTACAGGTCCTTCCTTGACTCTCGCAATCGAAGCGTCAGGCCACTGGCGCGAACAGGCCTGCTCACCCCTGCCGAGACGAAATTGGTGTGGAGCTCCCCCCGGAACAAGTGCCTCCATAGGTCCCAGTGCACCTTCACCCCCAGGTAGCCCTCGCTGACGGCGACGAAGACTTCCATCTGCGAGATAGCATTGGGGGCGAAGTTGTGCAGCTCCGCCTCGTAATGGCGGCAGAGTGTGCGGAGGAACCGGCCGGCGGGGACACCGAAACCCCGCTCGTGCAGCTGCGCCAGGCTGACAACGTAGCCGCTCAGGGGCTTTCGGCTCCGTCTCCGTCGAGCCCGGAGCAATCCACACCGGGCGCGCCGGGTCGGTGTTCAGCGGTAGAATCCCAGTGGTGACCATCGCCTCCAGGAACACCTTGTCGGCGACGGACCTGCCCCAAGGCACGGGATCGACCAGCTTCACCATGGCGACGGTGAAAGGGAGAGAGGGCTCGAACGGAAGCGAGGTGCGCTCACTACTTTTTTTTTCCTCTCGCCTATCTGCTCTGGGGCTTTGACACAGGGTTGCAGCAGTGGGCGAAGGCAAATGCAAAGTGAGTCGAGCGGACTCCCCTACAGCTCTCCTTTTAACAACAGCCAACGAGCAGATTCGTCGCGGCCATCCCAAGATACCGCTGTCTCCGCCAGCTGGGCCCCACAATCACGGGAACCCATGCACATGCGCAGTAACTACAGCGGGGCGGTTACCGAAGCGGCACATGCGCACTATAGAAGACGTCCCGTCATTCGGCGGCCGCCCGCACCGTTTCGTCTGACCGAGGACGCCGCCTCAAAAGGTGCGCCTGCTCCACACGCGTCGGGCCATGTCACGTACGACTCCACAAATCCGCACCCCGCGTCGAAACAGTGATGAAATATTCCCTCGAGGGGGTTCCTTACTAATGAAGGAACTACCATTCCGAGCCCTACTGATCGGGGGTTCGAGGGCTGGCCCACCGAGGGTTCGACAGCCACCCCAGATCAACAGAGTCAGGGGCAACATAGACATGCTCATACAAAGGCTAGCGTCAAACGCGAGTTCGAGATGTCCTACGTTGTGTTCGAGGCCAGACAGAGGCGGCTAGCATGAGGGATCCCATCGAGGGAGAGCGTCGAGCCCTCGGACCCAATCGAACGGGTCCGAGCCCTACCTAGCGGCCTTTGCGAGCGCTTTATGGAACGTGTCTCAGGACCACAAGCCGGCCCTTATTGAACGGGGCACGGACGTTCGCTCGAACCACCCGCTAAAAGCTCACCGAAGCGTTCATGGCTCGCCGCCCGGGTAAGGGTAGCATGGCTCGCTTCACCCCTCCTCCTTGCGGAAAGGCAGATCGAGGGTCGAAACAATAAGACGAGGGTTCCCCTGATTGGCGTCACACGGGCTGGGGCTCGGGGGCTGTGACACCTCAGGTGTCAGTACCTTTAAATCCAATCAATGTACCTTAGTTAAAGTTAAAAGAAAAATTTGAGAAATTAATTTAAAGAGAAAGGATCAAATAAAAGACAAATCATACAAAAGAAATTAAAGGAAAAAGAAAAAGGAGTGAAAAGCTACTCAAAATTTAATTCAAAAATGTGCACAAAATTTTTGTTGGCTCATGAGAGGTGTTTCAATTGACATGTGCTCAATTGAACTTCAGCCAAATTCAAGTCAAAAACTGAATAAAACTCAAGCCCTTTTGTGTAAATATGTAAATGTACCAATAGTTCAAAATGTGAGTTTCAAACGAAAATTTGCATAACACAAAAGTTGTAGATCTTGAAAAGTTATGCAAAAATGGTATTCAACACTTTTCCATTTGAGCCCTCTAATTAGGAGAAAATTTTAGTTTACCGAGAGGTCCCTGGAAATTTCAGAAATCACAAAAGAGCCCCCATCTCCATCTCTCTCTCTCCCGGTGCTCTGTTTTCCCGCCGCCCGCCGTACGCCGCCGGTGGACTTCGTCCACCGCGCGCCCACGGCCAAATGGACCCGGGGAAACCGTTTAACGCCACCTGGCCCGCCCCTTGGCACCTCCTCGCGCGCACACGCGTCTCAGACCCCTTCCCGAGCCGCCACGATACCCCCCGGCCGGCGCAGCGCCGCTGCAGCTCCGCCCGCTCGCCGTCGACTCGCCCAGGCCGAATCGACCGCCCCCAGTCACTCCTTTCCCCACCCAGGAGCTCTGTGGCCTATAAAGACCCCCAGAACCCCCGCAGTCGCGCCCCTTCTCCCCTTCTTCCTCCTCCCGCCGCTCCGCCATGGCCGCCGAGATCCAGCTCGCGCGGACCGGCTAGCCCAGCCCCACATTGCCCCCTCCGACCACCGCAATAGCTTCACCACCTCCCAGTTACGCTCCACGCGCGCGGAATCGAGCCCAAACCCCCTTCCGACGCCGTTCCCCTTTTGCGCCGCCGCCGGCGAGCTCGGGCTCACCGCGGACCGGCCAGCTCCGGGGAAGACCGAGCCCGATAGCTACCCCAGAAGCATCCACGAGCTCACGCGGTGCTCGTGCGCGCCTTGTTCCCCTACCCCGAGCCCTCCTTCGCCTCCAGCGCCGGCGAACCGAACAACCGACCCGCCATCAACGCCGACGAGCTTGAACCTGTGCTCCAATCGCTCGAACGTCGACCAGGGTAGGTGTTCCTCGATCCTTTCTCCCCCACGCGCCTCCCCGTGGCAGCCCCGGTAAGCCCTGCACCGCAGAACACCACCGGCAAGATGCCACGGCGGAGAAGGCCGGCGAAGGACCCGGTTGTAATTTCTTTTTTTCGTTCAAGGGTGTCTCTGCAAGTTTTACAGTGTATACCAGTGAACTTCTAAAATGCGAAACAAATCACAGAAAAATCGGAAAAATGCAAACTCAACTGATCTGGAATCCTTGTAACAAAATCTACAAATTTTGTAACATTCACATTTGCAGAAACTCAACCGAATTTAATCTATGGAAAAGATTGAGAAAATCACCTTATGCATGTTCATGAAGTTCTGCTCATCAGATGACCTTGATTTTTGGATATGTTATAACTAATGGGATGCCAAGATCACAGTAAAAAGATGACACCAAACCAAAACAGTTATCAGGTTAGAACAATCAAGATTCTCTAATCTGTTGTTAGCAATCTCGATTTAATTCTGGAAAATATGTGCATGAACTTGCTCTGAAAATTTTACTACAGCCTTGTGCCACTGAATTCCTGCAAATCTCTAAATTTAAAATTTATTAGAGTTCATTTGCTGTATACCATGATTTATGCTTGTTTAATCAACTTAATTCCTCATATATAGTTCTTATGCTTAGAAAAATCCATGTTTATTTCTGGAGTCTCTTTTTAGCTCTTTGTTCCTGTCTAAAAATTTTGAGCTGCAGTTACAGAGTTTTGCCTTGGTGAATAATCATGCTTAACATCTTAGGGCTAGATTTACTATTTTTGTTCTGAGTAATCTGCAATGTTTCTGGTCATTATTTTTTGGGCATGATCTTGTTTAGAGTATGGTCTACCTGTGATAAAAAGTTCAGATGCAATACTGGTCAGATGCATCTTGAGAAATTCATGCAAACTCATGTTAAATTAACTGAATAACTAATTTATCATAGTGAGTTAAATCTTGAAAAATTTTCTGGAGTATGTTTAACTCAGGACTAGTCTCTGGTAAAAATTTGAGAAGCAAATCTTTAGTAAAACTTTCTGTAGATTTAATCTTTGTTAATGGCTTGCCGTTTTTAATCTTTTTATCACCTCTGCTATATAAGTGTATAAAATCTGGAAAAATTTCAGTACTGAGTTTATGCTTTGAAGTTGCTTGCATAAAATTTGTAGCATCAGAATCCATGTGGAACATTCTGTACAAAAATATGAAGTAACTAGAGTAATCCATTTGCATGATTAGTTATAGTTTTTGCTTTATGGTTAAATGTTGAAATCTATACCATAATTACTTATTTTGAATCTGAGTTACTTTAGTGTTCATCACTAGCTCTTTAGTAGTTGTGATGTTAAGAAATAATGAAAGCATGTTATGTGTTGAAATTAAAAATGAAAACCCAAAACCCCACTCATTCATGAAAAACTATAGTTATGCTTACTACTCTATAAACGATTGCCCATGCAATGAAATGTGAAATCGGCACTAAAATAACTTACGTGGACTACAACTTTATCGTGAAAGAAAGAAATTGTTATCCATGAATAACTCATAATCTTGCATTGCATATAGAAACGGTTAATCTCGCGGACGGAGACTACGAACTGGTGCCCGCGGACTCTCGTGCGGAGCAGGAGATTAATCTGAACTGTACTAACTTGTCTCAAGACCTGGGCCAAGCCCCCGAAGTTTTTCTGCCTGACAGTGCCCAAGAAGGCAAGCCCCGAAGCATAATCCCACTATTTTCCGAATTATCATTCAGCTATCTATTTATTAATGTACTGTAATATTTTGTTTTTCTGCTTTTAAGTTTTCTAGGCGTTGATCGAAAACCATAGATGCATGATCCCTAGGAACCTATGTTGATACCGGATCTTTTTATCGACTAGTTGCCATGCTAAATATGTACGGTAGAAGTCGAGTGGTTTCCTGCCTCTCGCGAGCAAATAGGAATTGTACTGACTTTAATTCCTGTTGAAATGTAAGGACAACGGGCGGGGTTGTGTAGTGGTGATACCCCGCTGGTATAGTCAAAAATGGCTAAGGTCGTGGTGTGTGGCTCATTTCGTTAAGCGTTTGAAAGTACTAGCCACATACCGAGAAATATGGTAATCGGTAAGCTTAAGTACCTGATTGGACCGGCGAGTGGAACGACCATTCACCCTCTTGGTAGAAGTAGGGTTTATGTTTTTGTCGCGACGTACGGGTGCAGAGTGGTCGGACTCTGTAGTCGGGGAGGGTGACCCGGATCCACGGACTGGAAAGAAAGGGGAAAAGTAGCGTGGGCGGGAGCGAAGTCAATCCCCATGCGTGTGGTCTAGGTTCCCCTGGCCAGGTTGAAATTCGATTCGGAATCGTCCGCCTCTCACGGCATGAGATTGCTTAATAATTTCGGTCACATAGAGTAACAAGTGGAACAGGATGATGATAATATTGCTGGTTGATTAAATGGTTGCTCTACCATGTTTGAGTAGAGTTAGTTGCAAATTTAGAATGGTTAATTCCACTAGAATCTGGCTAAGTAAAACCTGAAAGTAAGGATCAACACTTAGCGGCATTTTTGGCAAACAAACCCTACCAACCAAAAAGCCTTGCATGTCTAGTTATCGGACTATGTTATATCCGGAGACGGGTCAGTCTTGCTGAGTATTAGTATACTCAGCCTTGCTTGTGGCACTGTTTTTCAGGTACTAACTTTGAAGATCTGTTTGCGAGTCTTACTTGGCCTTGTACTCTGCCTCCGGGTTGGTCGGTTGAGTGGGATGGCCCTTCAGCTAGTGCTAATCACCCTCCCGCTGAGTGACGCATTCGTACGGGCTTTACCGATGCGTCACGTTATTTCGTTAGTTATCCTTTAATGCTTCCGCTGAACATGAGACTTAAATAATTGAGTAGTTGGAACTCCGTAGTACGGTGCTACTCTGAACATGGTTTGTAATAAATTTTTCTTTCCGCTGCAATCACTCTGAGATGTATGAAATGGTTTGTGTTGTAATCTCTGGGCTCACCTTCGTGTGAGTGTTGTCTGCTGATCCTGGAATAGCGTGGCTTTTGTCGAGGCTTCACTCGAGGAACTACCGGTGAGTGCGAAATTGGGTCAGAGTTGCTTAGCAACGAAGATCAGTGCACCCGGGCCCAGTAGTTTTGGGTGGTTCCGCCACAGCTGGCATCAGAGCTCGCAGACAGCCTACCAGAGATGACAGCCTCGGTTTTCAAAACAATAAATCGAAACTTGACTTCAAAACTACTAAAGTTTTTGAAAGAGTTAGGATCTCCAAGGACAAGTCTAGGACGTAAAGCCCTATGGGATCTTATGGGTATAATCAGGTGGCTTATTTTGTATGGCTAACTTCCAGCACATTACTTTTCAGTATTTAAATTCTGTAATCTAAATTCTGCAACTACATCATCGCCACGAAGGTATGCTTACTCAGTCAGCTGAGGGAGTCTGACCTTCCCGTCGGTGATGCGAGCCGAACGCTGGAGCTCAAGCAGTGGCCTACTTGAGCTGCTGCCCATATACCAACTTCGGTTGAGTATATGGGGAGTAATGGTTCGAAATTGGAATTCAATTCCCCGTCAAAAACGGTACTCAGTCAATACGTTGTTTCGATAACGTATGCTTAACGTTGTCCATACGGCGGTAATAGTATGGATGCCGATTCTATAATGATCGGTAATGTATGGGGACGCTTTCGTGAGTGCTGGCACGAGAGGTTCATTTTATATGCTGTCAATCTTCTGCAGGTACGCTAACTTGAATTCGAATTACAGGCTATCTAGCTATATCGAGTAGCTATATAGTGAGAGACGTAATATGTATGCCACCAAAGTCATTGCGTAAGACCAAGATTACTTGGCGATTTTTTCCTTGGTGAGGACGTATAGGTTCTGCATTCATTCTCAAAAAGATTAGCAAATAAACCTCTGGGGAAATCGCAAGCAAATCAGTTAAAACACTATCCTAGGGAGTATCCAGAAAGTCTGCCACCTGGTTTCCACGAATTTTAACCTTCTGATAAGTTACTCAAATCGACTTGGGGTAGTAAGACTAAATGATGTTTCCTAAGTTATCAAGCTGCTGTAAAAATTTGAGAATTTTGAAGCCTTCTAGCCTGGTATTTGTATTTTTGGATCAACCCTGTGTAAAACTGTTAACTCTGAACAGTCTATACAACTGAAATTTTTCGACCTTTATAAGTTGTTCAAACTAAAAATCGTTCAACATGAAAGTTGTAGACAACTAAGTGATGAGCTTACCATAAAAATTTGAAAAATATTTGACGTCTGGGTTGAGAGTTATAGTCAAAATACACCCTCTCTGGACACTCAGTTTTCCTGGTTGACATCACTCTGAATACCTGAGCATATCACCCCCATGGAATCCGAATTGAGCTTAGTGATTACTAGGTGAATTGTTCCTTAATATCAGAGGGATCTTGTGTAAATTTTTGAGATTTTTGAAGCAAGTTCTCTACAATTTTGGCCATTTCTTTCACTGTTGCCAGAGTTAGTAGTTCTTGTTACCATCAGCTGATCCATCGGTCTTTTGTTGGGACAGATGGAAGAGCTGCTGGTCGTTGACGCGCAGGGGCACGTGCACTCCGCTGCCTGCACTGGGACGGGTTTCCCCGCCGTCTTTGGGAGCTTTTGAGTGCAGCCGGATACCTCAGCCACCGTTTACGATGGCCACGAGTTTGTGGAGGACGGAGTTCGTCGCTGCAGTGTGACGATGGTGATTCCACAGCACCCGCTCAACGGGTGGGAGCCGATCGTGACTCAGATGGTCGGTCACTACCTGTTGGACACCTGGGAGCTTACCGCCATGAGGGCGATGACCACCTTTTGCTCTTTGCGCCCTCTGGAGGTAGTTCTGACCCGCGTTCGGGTTGTTCCCTGCACCTGACCCGCAGACCCGCTTTGGCTCGACCGGATGGCACACGTGGACGTGGTCGCTACCCTTGACCCGGTCGGGGCACTTCGGACGACAGCGATGTTGCTTGGACGGCCTCTACAGGCTTCACACTTACCAGAGTTACGCCGTCGCTCAGTTGGTGGACCACGCTCAGGCCTTGCACCTGGCAGTCCAGCTGAGAGATGGGCAGCTTCAGGAGGCTAGTACCGAGCTCGAGAGCAGGGCTACTCTTATCGCCCAGCTCCACGGCCAGGTTCACGAGCTTTCAGGACACTGTGTCGGATCGTGACGCTACGATCAACTTCCTGGAGGACCAGTTTCACGACCTGCAGCTTGAGGTGGACGAGGCTCAGGGGCAGCTCCACGCGATACAGCACGCGCAGGATGCCCTTCACGCCACCTCCCGACGAGATGCAGGTGGACGAGGAGGACGAGCCCCAGGAGATAGAGGGCGTTTCAGAGATGGACTCCGAGGACCAGGCGCCGCAGCCCGCACCGGTTGAGGTTCACACTCCGCGCGAGTGAGGCATCGCGTCAAACATGTAGGACTGAGGCGCTGTTCTTAGCTTTTGTAGACTCCTCTTAGTGTGGCCTACTTTTGGATCATGGCTACTAGGCTAACTTAGAGTTGAGTAACCCCCTTAGTACTGATGTTAGGAGTGACCAAGTAGAAATGAGAGAACGATGGATGTAATGAACCCCTAATGCTACTAGTGTTAATTATCAGTGATCTGCAAAAAGCTGAAGGCAGCAGCTAGTTCGAATTTTTATCCTCTTTTCCTTTCTGATTTAGCTCTTGAGTTGAATACCAAAGTTGTTCCAAATTTCATCAGGAAACCTGCTCGCAAAATTTCAGCCCAAACGGATTGGTATTGCAGGAGATAATCGCAAATTACAGGAAGCTATGTTTTCTGTGAAGCAGAAAAACCAGAGGAGGAGTAATTGAATTTTTCGACTAACCTACTTTGGAAATCTGACTTGTGATGACTACCAAGTTGTAGATCATGAAATTTCCTATCTCTTGTAAAAATTTCCAGTCCATATCATGGTACCGAACTCCAGTTATGAGCGTTTTCGTATCGCTGGTTTTGCTGCACAACCTGATTAAGGCAACTTCCAGTATTTCCATGTCATTTGAGTTGTATATTCCATTTGAAATGATGATAATGATGAGGCCTAATGCAAAAGTACTCACATTTCAGATGGTTGGATCAACTCGAGGCACCCCTAGTGGTTTTGGAGCCGGAGGGAATGGCGATCCACACTCCACCTCCTCCACCAGTGGGTATTGCTGAGGTTCTTGCCGCCCAGACGGAAATTCTGCGGCAGCTGGTTCAAGCTCAGCAGCAACCGCGGGGGTGGGCATCATGCTCATCACGCACAAGAGGCGAGCTACCAAGATTTCCTCAGTACTCAGCCTCCGCTGTTCAATAAAGCGGATGAGCCTCTGGACGCTGACGCTTGGATTCGCACGATCGAGTCCAAGGTTTTCTCTATTGACTACTCCTTGTTCCGAAGCGAACAAGACTCGCTATGCCGCGCAGCAGCTTCGCGGATCAGCTCGTATGTGGTGGGATCATTACCACGGGATGCTACCGGCTGATCATGTGGTGAATTGGAATGAATTCAAATTGGCTTTTCGAGATCATCATATTCCAGCTGGACTTCTTGACCGTAAGCTCAACGAGTTCTTGGCCTTGACTCAGGGCACTCGTACTGTGGGTGCAGTATGCCCAAGTATTCCATCAATTGTGTCAGTATGCTGGACATCACGCGGATACCGACGCTAAGGAAGCGTGAACGCTTCCGTCGGGGCCTTAGTACCAAGCTACAGGAGAGGCTAAATCTTGTCCGAGCAGACTCATTCAATGAATTGGGAATATGGCTATATCTCAGGAGGATCTGATTTCTGCACACCCGCGCTGAAAAGAAGCGCAAGGCACCTGCTGGACCCTCGAGTGCCTCTGCACCGAGGTATCGTATTGTGCAAAATAACCCTCCCGCATCCCTCAGAAGGCCCCTCAGCCAGGGCGTTGGATTATTAGGCCTCCTCAAACAGCAAGGCAGCAGACTCGATTCGGGTTTCCTCAGCAAGCTCGATTTGCAACCTCAGCAGCAGCAGAACGGCCTTAGGCCGATACTCAGCCAGCCGCTCGCGCCTGATAACAAACCGCTGTTTCCGATGCGGGAGTCCAGATCACTTTGCCAAGATGTGCCCCCAGGCGGGACAAACTCAAGGGCATGCTTGCTCGCAGGAACGATCAGAATAAGGGCAAGAGGCAAACCATTCAAGTCAGGCAGGGCCGACTTAACTTCACCAATCTTGCTGAACTTCCCGAGGGAGCACCAATCATGTCGGGTACATTCTCTATAAACCATCACCCCGCAGTTATCTTATTCGATTCTGGTGCATCTCATAGCTTCATTAATTCTAAGTTTGGAGCAAAAGTTGGTTTAGATTTTTGCCACACCAAAGGCTCTTATATGATATCTACTCCTGGTGGTAAAATAGCATCCAACCAAATGGTTAGAACAGCACCGCTCAAGTTGGGTAGTAGAACGATTTCAACCGAGTTAATCCTATTACCACTAGAAGGAATTGATGTTATTTTGGGAATGGAATGGATGAAAAGACATGGGGTAGTGTTAGATATCACTTCCCGAGCTGTCGAAATAAATTCTCCAACTCATGGTCAATCGGTTCTATATTTACCTCATCACCAATGCAACAACTCTTGTGCCTATGCCATGAAAGATACTCGTCTCGAAGATATTCCGGTAGTCCGTGAATATGCAGATGTGTTTCCGGATGATTTACCTGGTATGCCGCCCGACCGGGATATCGAATTTATCATTGAACTTCAGCCTGGTACAGCCCCTATTTCAAAAAGGCCGTATCGAATGCCGCCCAAAGAATTAGCCGAATTAAAAATCCAGCTGCAAGAACTTCTGGACAAGGGTTTTATTCGCCCAAGTGCTTCACCTTGGGGTTGCCCAGCATTGTTCGTAAAGAAGAAGGATGACAGTCTGAGGTTGTGTGTTGACTACCGGCCTCTCAATGCGGTGACCATCAAAAATAAATATCCACTTCCCCGCATTGATGTACTGTTTGATCAATTGGCTGGAGCAAAGATTTTCTCCAAGATTGATCTTCGTTCGGGTTATCATCAAATTAAAATCCGGCCTTGCGATATTCCCAAGACCGCCTTCTCAACCCGATATGGTCTCTATGAATATTTGGTTATGTCTTTCGGTCTCACCAATGCTCCGGCTTATTTTATGTATCTCATGAACTCGGTATTTATGCCGGAACTTGACAAGTTTGTCGTTGTTTTTATTGACGACATTCTGATCTATTCCAAAGATGAGGCGGAACATGAGCAACATCTGCGCATTGTTCTTCAACGTCTCAGAGATCATAAGCTGTACGCAAAATTCTCCAAGTGTGAATTCTGGCTGGACACAGTCAAATTTTTGGGTCACACTATATCTAGTGAAGGCATTTCAGTTGATCCCAGCAAAGTACAAGAAGTGATGGACTGGAAACCTCCTACTTCCGTTCATCAGATCCGCAGTTTTCTCGGCTTGGCGGGGTATTATCGCAGATTTATTCCGGACTTCTCCAGAATTGCTAAGCCCATGACAGAACTACTAAGGAAAGATGTCAAGTTTAAATGGAACACGAAGTGTGATGAAGCATTCCATACATTGAGAGCACATCTAACCACTGCACCAGTCTTGGCTCAACCTGACAACAATAAGCCATACGACGTTTATTGTGATGCTTCAGGCACTGGTCTTGGTTGTGTTCTAATGCAAGACAATCGGGTGATAGCTTATGCTTCCCGAGCTCTTCGGCCGCACGAGCTGAATTATCCCACTCATGATCTGGAACTAGCCGCCGTTATTCATGCTCTCAAGCTTTGGAGACATTATCTTATGGGCACTCATTGCAATATCTATACCGACCATAAGAGTCTCAAATACATTTTCACTCAAAGTGAGCTGAATATGAGGCAACGAAGATGGCTGGAATTAATCAAAGATTATGATCTGGAGGTTCATTATCATCCGGGCAAGGCGAATGTTGTAGCCGATGCGCTCAGTCGCAAGGTTCACTGCAATTGCCTATCAATGGAGTCATATAATGACACATTGTGTGCTGAAATGCAAAGGCTGAAATTAGAGATCATCCCTCAAGGTTCTTTGAATCATATTTCGGTGGAACCAACACTCTATGACCAGGTCATCATGGCACAATTACACGACAAAAGTGTTGGTATCATCAAGCAGCAAGTAGTAGAAGGTGAAAATAAATATAAGTGTTTCCGAGTGGACCATAAAGGAATTTTGTGGTTCGAGGATCGCCTAGTCGTTCCCAAAAATCCTGATTTGCGGAAACAATCCTAGACGAAGCACATCTCTCTAAATTTTCTATTCATCCGGGTAGCACCAAGATGTACCAAGATCTCAGACAAAATTTTTGGTGGACTCGCATGAAGAGAGAGATTGCCAAATATGTCGCAGAATGTGACACCTGCCAGAGAGTGAAAGCTAGTCACTTGAAAGTTGCTGGAACTCTCCAACCTCTACCAATTCCGTCTTGGAAATGGGAAGATATCAGCATGGATTTCATCGTGGGCTTACCAAATACTTCTCAGCACCATAATTCCATTTGGGTCATTGTTGATAGGCTCACAAAGACTGCTCATTTTATTCCAGTGCATACTGAATATCGAGCCAAGAAATATGCTGAGATCTATATTGATCGAATTGTCTGCCTACACGGTATACCCAAAACAATTATATCGGATCGTGGTCCTCAGTTTGTGGCAAGGTTTTGGGAGCAACTCCAAGAGGCTCTCGGAACTAAATTAATTCGAAGCTCAGCTTACCATCCACAGACTGACGGGCAGACCGAAAGGGTTAATCAAATTCTTGAAGATATGCTTCGAGCATGTGTCATCCATTATGACAAGAACTGGGATAATTGTTTATCCTTGGCGGAGTTTTCTTATAACAACAGCTATCAGGCCAGTCTGAAGATGGCACCCTTCGAGGCCTTGTATGGTCGACGGTGTCGAACTCCTTTGAGTTGGTCTCAGACTGGGGAACGTCAAATATTTGGACCCGAATTAGTGGTCGAGGCTGAGGAGAAAGTCAAAATAGTACAAGCTAATCTCCGAGCAGCTCAGTCCCGGCAAAAGAGTTATTTCGATAAAAGAAGGGATCCTTTGAAATTCATGGTGGGTAACCACGTCTATTTACGAGTGTCTCCAACTCGAGGCGTTCAACGTTTCGGAGTCAGGGGTAAGCTCGCACCTCGCTATGTCGGGCCATGAAATCATTGAAGAATGTGGACCCGTGGCTTATCGTTTGCGACTTCCTTCACGACTTGCCGCCATCCACGATGTCTTCCACATATCCCAACTCAAGAAATGTGTTCGAGTTCCTACGGAAATCATTGATCAACAGGAAATTTTAGTGGAGCCCGATCTCTCATATACCGAGTATCCACTCAGAATTCTGGATCACAAAGAGAGAGGTACTCGTCGAAAGGTGGTAAAAATGTATAAAATTCAGTGGTCTCATCACACTGAAGAAGAAGCCACCTGGGAGACGGAGGATTATCTTAATCGACATTATCCGGGTTTCATTAGCTCCACCTCAGGTATATCATTTTTTTTCCCCCGCCTCAATTCAATCATCCAATCTCGGGACGAGATTCTTTTTAAGGGGGGTAGGTTGTGACACCTCAGGTGTCAGTACCTTTAAATCCAATCAATGTACCTTAGTTAAAGTTAAAAGAAAAATTTGAGAAATTAATTTAAAGAGAAAGGATCAAATAAAAGACAAATCATACAAAAGAAATTAAAGGAAAAAGAAAAAGGAGTGAAAAGCTACTCAAAATTTAATTCAAAAATGTGCACAAAATTTTTGTTGGCTCATGAGAGGTGTTTCAATTGACATGTGCTCAATTGAACTTCAGCCAAATTCAAGTCAAAAACTGAATAAAACTCAAGCCCTTTTGTGTAAATATGTAAATGTACCAATAGTTCAAAATGTGAGTTTCAAACGAAAATTTGCATAACACAAAAGTTGTAGATCTTGAAAAGTTATGCAAAAATGGTATTCAACACTTTTCCATTTGAGCCCTCTAATTAGGAGAAAATTTTAGTTTACCGAGAGGTCCCTGGAAATTTCAGAAATCACAAAAGAGCCCCCATCTCCATCTCTCTCTCTCCCGGTGCTCTGTTTTCCCGCCGCCCGCCGTACGCCGCCGGTGGACTTCGTCCACCGCGCGCCCACGGCCAAATGGACCCGGGGAAACCGTTTAACGCCACCTGGCCCGCCCCTTGGCACCTCCTCGCGCGCACACGCGTCTCAGACCCCTTCCCGAGCCGCCACGATACCCCCGGCCGGCGCAGCGCCGCTGCAGCTCCGCCCGCTCGCCGTCGACTCGCCCAGGCCGAATCGACCGCCCCCAGTCACTCCTTTCCCCACCCAGGAGCTCTGTGGCCTATAAAGACCCCCAGAACCCCCGCAGTCGCGCCCCTTCTCCCCTTCTTCCTCCTCCCGCCGCTCCGCCATGGCCGCCGAGATCCAGCTCGCGCGGACCGGCTAGCCCAGCCCCACATTGCCCCCTCCGACCACCGCAATAGCTTCACCACCTCCCAGTTACGCTCCACGCGCGCGGAATCGAGCCCAAACCCCCTTCCGACGCCGTTCCCCTTTTGCGCCGCCGCCGGCGAGCTCGGGCTCACCGCGGACCGGCCAGCTCCGGGGAAGACCGAGCCCGATAGCTACCCCAGAAGCATCCACGAGCTCACGCGGTGCTCGTGCGCGCCTTGTTCCCCTACCCCGAGCCCTCCTTCGCCTCCAGCGCCGGCGAACCGAACAACCGACCCGCCATCAACGCCGACGAGCTTGAACCTGTGCTCCAATCGCTCGAACGTCGACCAGGGTAGGTGTTCCTCGATCCTTTCTCCCCCACGCGCCTCCCCGTGGCAGCCCCGGTAAGCCCTGCACCGCAGAACACCACCGGCAAGATGCCACGGCGGAGAAGGCCGGCGAAGGACCCGGTTGTAATTTCTTTTTTTCGTTCAAGGGTGTCTCTGCAAGTTTTACAGTGTATACCAGTGAACTTCTAAAATGCGAAACAAATCACAGAAAAATCGGAAAAATGCAAACTCAACTGATCTGGAATCCTTGTAACAAAATCTACAAATTTTGTAACATTCACATTTGCAGAAACTCAACCGAATTTAATCTATGGAAAAGATTGAGAAAATCACCTTATGCATGTTCATGAAGTTCTGCTCATCAGATGACCTTGATTTTTGGATATGTTATAACTAATGGGATGCCAAGATCACAGTAAAAAGATGACACCAAACCAAAACAGTTATCAGGTTAGAACAATCAAGATTCTCTAATCTGTTGTTAGCAATCTCGATTTAATTCTGGAAAATATGTGCATGAACTTGCTCTGAAAATTTTACTACAGCCTTGTGCCACTGAATTCCTGCAAATCTCTAAATTTCAAATTTATTAGAGTTCATTTGCTGTATACCATGATTTATGCTTGTTTAATCAACTTAATTCCTCATATATAGTTCTTATGCTTAGAAAAATCCATGTTTATTTCTGGAGTCTCTTTTTAGCTCTTTGTTCCTGTCTAAAAATTTTGAGCTGCAGTTACAGAGTTTTGCCTTGGTGAATAATCATGCTTAACATCTTAGGGCTAGATTTACTATTTTTGTTCTGAGTAATCTGCAATGTTTCTGGTCATTATTTTTTGGGCATGATCTTGTTTAGAGTATGTTCTACCTGTGATAAAAAGTTCAGATGCAATACTGGTCAGATGCATCTTGAGAAATTCATGCAAACTCATGTTAAATTAACTGAATAACTAATTTATCATAGTGAGTTAAATCTTGAAAAATTTTCTGGAGTATGTTTAACTCAGGACTAGTCTCTGGTAAAAATTTGAGAAGCAAATCTTTAGTAAAACTTTCTGTAGATTTAATCTTTGTTAATGGCTTGCCGTTTTTAATCTTTTTATCACCTCTGCTATATAAGTGTATAAAATCTGGAAAAAATTTCAGTACTGAGTTTATGCTTTGAAGTTGCTTGCATAAAATTTGTAGCATCAGAATCCATGTGGAACATTCTGTACAAAATATGAAGTAACTAGAGTAATCCATTTGCATGATTAGTTATAGTTTTTGCTTTATGGTTAAATGTTGAAATCTATACCATAATTACTTATTTTGAATCTGAGTTACTTTAGTGTTCATCACTAGCTCTTTAGTAGTTGTGATGTTAAGAAATAATGAAAGCATGTTATGTGTTGAAATTAAAAATGAAAACCCAAAACCCCACTCATTCATGAAAAACTATAGTTATGCTTACTACTCTATAAACGATTGCCCATGCAATGAAATGTGAAATCGGCACTAAAATAACTTACGTGGACTACAACTTTATCGTGAAAGAAAGAAATTGTTATCCATGAATAACTCATAATCTTGCATTGCATATAGAAACGGTTAATCTCGCGGACGGAGACTACGAACTGGTGCCCGCGGACTCTCGTGCGGAGCAGGAGATTAATCTGAACTGTACTAACTTGTCTCAAGACCTGGGCCAAGCCCCGAAGTTTTTCTGCCTGACAGTGCCCAAGAAGGCAAGCCCCGAAGCATAATCCCACTATTTTCCGAATTATCATTCAGCTATCTATTTATTAATGTACTGTAATATTTTGTTTTTTCTGCTTTTAAGTTTTCTAGGCGTTGATCGAAAACCATAGATGCATGATCCCTAGAACCTATGTTGATACCGGATCTTTTTATCGACTAGTTGCCATGCTAAATATGTACGGTAGAAGTCGAGTGGTTTTCCTGCCTCTCGCGAGCAAATAGGAATTGTACTGACTTTAATTCCT
>NC_053140.1:30985085-30987585 GCF_016808335.1 Panicum virgatum | reverse complement strand
CTGTGGTAAGCAACTATTGGCTGAATCAAGTGTCGGCGGATTGATGGGCCCACCACCACCAACCGCGTCTCCGCCCTTGTGCTTTTATCACCGTGCATCTCTCATTCTCTCTCCCTTATTTATCCTCTCTCTCATCCTACCTTATCTTCTCGTTGGTGGGAGCGGCAGGAGTCTGGCCGCTCGCCACGGGCCTCCTGCGCCCGGCGGGAGCGGCGGTAACGGCGGCTGGGCGGCGCCCCATCCCTGCAGCGTCCGACAGCGGGAGCAGCGCCAATTGCAAGCGGCGTCCGGCGGCGCGAGCAGCCCGCGGAGGGAGCGGCGGGCGGCGGGCGCAGCGTCCGGCACGAGCGGTGTGCAGCGGGCGTGGCCGGCAGGCCCCTGGACCTCCCTTCTGCAGCGGGCGCGGACCTCCCTTCTGCAGCAGGCGCGGACGGATAGACCTCCTGCGGCCTAGATTTATGGGGAAATTCCTAAGGTCCTAGAACAAATCACGCTCCCTTCTGCGGCCCTGAAGAGTTGAAACTTCCTTCTTTGACCCGATTTTGATGTTGCATCCTTTGCCTCGCCGTGACCTCTGTGACTGCTCCGTTAGGCGGCAGGCCAACACTGCCCATCCACCGCGGTCACAGGGCTCTCGGCGCCCAACTGACAGGTGGGGCCCGCCCCTTCCCCAACCTCCCGCTAGGGGAGACCCGGCCCCGAGCCGCGCGGCGGCCCCGGCGTCGTCCCGGCGGCCCCATCGATCCGACCTCGGCATCCCCGGTGGCCGCCGGCCTCTCCTCCTTCTCCCTCTCCCTCTCCTTGCCGTCCACGATGGACGGGCCGGGCGCCATGGCGTCCCAGATCGGGAGCACGGGCGGCGCGCCGGGGGGCACCGGCGGCGCAGGCTTCTTGAGGCGGTGCGTCCTTGGGTCGACATCGGGCGCGCCCGTGGGCAGCACGGCCGAGATCGCGGCGAGGCTGCGGTGGCGGTTGAAGTCCTCCTGCACGGAGCGCGGCACGAGGACGCGCTAGATTCCGTGGATGACCCCGTCGGGGCGGAGCACTGCGTCCGGGCGCGTGACGGCAGCGTGGCCGACGCGCATGCCGGCTGCGCTGTCGGCCGCGGCGGCGAGCTCGACCTCCTTGCCGGAGAGCGTGGGGTGGGAGGCGGCAGGCCAGGAGTCAGAGGGGAGGCGTGCGGGGAGGATGTGGTAGAGCAGCAGCGCCTAGAGTGACTTGAGGTTGCAGGGCTCGAGGAGGAAGCGCTTGAACTCCGGGTCGAGGTCGCGCTTGAACTCCGCCGCACCTCAATGCTGCGTTGCGCCGCTCTCCACCTCTGGTCCGCCCCCGCCGGCGCGCCCTGCTGGTTCCTGACCGGGGCTGCGGCGGCGGCGACCCGTCCTCTGGCGCGCGCACGCGCGAGC
This sequence comes from Panicum virgatum, assembly GCF_016808335.1. Classification (NCBI taxonomy): domain Eukaryota; kingdom Viridiplantae; phylum Streptophyta; class Magnoliopsida; order Poales; family Poaceae; genus Panicum; species Panicum virgatum. The sequence goes on along the minus strand of NC_053140.1, from coordinate 30,986,179 downwards.
CAACCGGGAGCGAGCTCGCCGGGACGACGCCGGGGCCGGCGTGCGGCATGGGGCTGGGGCTCCCTGGCGGGAGGTTGGGGAAGGGGCGGGCCCCACCTGTCAGTGGGCGCCGAGAGCCCTGTGGTCGCGCTGGAAGGACAGCGTTGGTGTGCCGCTAACGGAGCAGTCACGGAGGTCACGGCGAGGCCATACAAAGGATGCAACATCAAAACCGGGTCAAAGAAGAAAGTTTCAACTCTTCAGGGCCATGGAAGGAAGCGTGATTTGATCCAAGGCCTTGCAGGGAATTTTCTCTAGATTTATTGGTAATCAAGTTCTACTGGTCTACTTCTACTTGATTTCTTAGCAATCGAGTACTTTATGGATTATTTTTGACATGCATGCAGCTGTGGACATGCAGGTGTGTTGACAAGATCGTGCCCGCAGCCGTGGACATGCATGCGGCCGCGGCCCGAAAGCCACCATGGAGGCGGCAGGAGATGGGTCCCCGCGGCATCGGACTCCACGGCGGCGCAAGCGCTCCTTCCTGGCCCAGATCCGGCTGGCGGCCGTCCTCCCCGACATCGGCAGCGTGCTTGGCCGCAGCGAGTCACGGCGGCCTCCTACGACCGGCGGGGCGTGGACGCGGAAGCCTGCCGGACGCCAGCGCGACGACGCGACCACGCGCCGCGCTGCATTTTTTTTTGTTTTCAATCGGTTTCTAGGGGCGGTTGACCCCTCACCCGCCCCTACAAACTCATTTATAGGGACGGGTGAGGGCATCACCCGCTCTTGAAAATAGATTTGTAGGGACGGGTGAGGGGTCACACGCCGACGGGTGAGGGCATCACCCGCTTTTGAAAATAGATTTGTAGGGACGGGTGAGGGGTCACACGCCCTTGGAAATAGATTTTTAGCGGAGGGTGAGGGCGTCACCCGCCCCTGGAAATAGATTTTTAGGGGCGGGTTTGTTTTTCGCTCTTGAAAAAGAGGTATTTTTAGCAGTGAAAACTAGCCACGGATTTTCTATCCGTCCCTAAAAATAGTGTTTTATCCGCCCTACAAATCTTTATTGTAGTAGTGTAAGCAACCTTGTCCTATATCGTTAGCGTTAT